>NC_060952.1:92811680-92818759 GCF_022045245.1 Lucilia cuprina | reverse complement strand
GTCTATAGTCTAGTCTATAGTCTAGTCTATAGTCTAGTCTATAGTCTAGTCTATAGCCTAGTCTATAGTCTAGTCTATAGTCTAGTCTATAGTCTAGTCTATAGTCTCAATCTTTAATTGTTAACTTGATAAATGACTCTAAGAGTAAATTGCTTTTCTAGAACATATATGTAATTGCAAACATTAATTGAGTGGGTAGTTTTTCCACTATTCACTGATTGACCCTGTTAAGTTTGCGGGGATTTTTATTAACTTGCAACATTTTGTAAAAGTGTTGCATCAAGAAGGACAGAGAGTTGAAAATAATTAACAAAAACGTTAATGATCTTTTGGTATCTTTGCTAGAAATAAAGGTGCCAGATTGAGGTGTTTTTTTACTAAATAACAGTAAATTATATTTTCGTTACTTTTTAGCAATTAAGAAAGAAATGTTTAATATTTTTTTATTTTGATAAAATATATTAAGATTTTCTTTTATAACATAACTATTAGTAATTTATTTCAAAATAAAAATAAATTTAGAAATATTTTGCAATTATCATAAAAAATTAACATCTGGCAGCTTTAAATTACTCTTTTTTTCTTGTTCTATTAAATTCAATAACAAAGTTTGTTTACAATTGAAGCTGCAAACGACAAAATCTGAAAAACACAGGAATTTTAGTTTTGTTTTGCTGTTTTTGTCGTTGGTTTCTGTAGCCCCAATTGTAATTAGGCACAAGCGAGTTGTTAGGTTTGTTTACAAATATTCTCTGATAAAGAAACAAAACAAAAAAACTATTGTGTGCAAAAAACAGCAACAAATGAAAAAACATGTGTATAGTTAGTTAGTGGAAATACAGATTATTTTTATATAAAAAGCAACACTATGTACATATTTTTTTAATTTAAACAGTTTGCTTATAGATTAATAATTCAGTTAACGTCGGTGATTAGAATTGATAGCTTGTGAAGAAGATAAAGCAAAAGTATTTAGAAATCAAATTAAGAATAAGTAAGAAAGTAAATAATTGAAAACAAAATGACTACACAATCCTGGTGCGGTAGAGGTTTTAAACCACGTACCTTTCCCAAACACCCACCCACCTTGTGCTATAATAAACCAGCCGCCGCCCAAGTTTCTAAGTCTGAATATGATGACTTGCGTTATCAAAGTATAACAGGTGATGTAATCGAAAGCTTAATAGTACCCAAACGTCAGGCTAAAACCTGGACTATGCAAAAAGGTGATTTGTGTCGCATTACTGTATGCGAGGGATCACAAGTGGGTGATTTAAACTTTTGGAATTTAGAAAATACCAAGGAACGTTTCTATTCGGGCAAGACACGTCAACTGCATAGTACTCATTTAAAAGTATACGATCGTCTATGGAGTTGTATGCCTTATTTAAGGCCAATGGCTACATTTGTTTATGATTCTTTGTCTAAGTATGGTATAGATGAAGATGGAGGTTCTTTACATGATGTTGTGGGTACGAGATGTGATGATTATACTTATAAATTAATAACGGGAAAGGAACGTGTGAATTCTTGTCATAGTTCTTTAGTTAAAGCGGTTACTGAGGAGCGCGGCCTGTGTGAGGAAGATGTTCATGATGTTTGGAATATTTTCATGTGTACCGGCTTTACTAGGGTGAGTAAGGGGGAGGGGAAGGTTTTTTGTTATAAATTTAGTTTATTTTTATTGAGAGTTGTTAAGCTTTTATTATTTGTTTTCTTTAATATGAATTGTTTTTTAAGACTCTTTTTTAATTTATTAATTCTGCTTTTACATTTTGTCTATAAAATATATTTCAAGTTTAATTATTTGTTTATTTAACAATTCTATTAAGTAAATAAACTTTTTGTTTATAAAATTATTGTTTAAAGTACTTTCAGTAATATTCAACTTTTCAATAAATTATTAATTTTAAAATAAACATAATAAATATTATATATTAACAAGCAAATCTATGGAATTGCTGTTAACATGTTAATAATTTAAAGCATTTTAACTTAAAGTTGACTTCATGTAAATATTGAAATTTATAAAGTAATTGAAGAAAAAAAAAACATTGTCTACTTCTTAGTTGACTTGGTGTAAAGAATTTTAAATTTAAAAGTTTTCAAATTCAATTTCATAAATTTATATTGAATTAACACAAAACTTCAAATATTTACAAAGACTTTTAATTGTTTACCTAATGTAAACAGTTAATTTTAAGATGATTACATTTCTTTACATTTATTTCATTATTGAGACATGAGATAGACAATAGATTTCTATAACTTTTTGTAAATATATATTTTAAAATTTTCTCTATTTTACTTTACCAGGACACTCAACAGTATTTCTGCAAACCCAGTCCCGCCCAAAAGGGTGACTATATTGAATTTATAGCCGATATGAATCTATTGGTAGCCTTAAGTGCCTGTCCCCAGGGTGATGTTTCTATACCAGTGGGTGAGGAAGTGCCCGATGATAAATGTCATCCTTTACAAGTGGAAATTTTTCGCAAAAAATAAATTTTTTAAAAATTCATTCAATCAAAAGTAAAAAAAGTGTGTTTTTTTTAATTTATAAGAAAAAAATTAAACTTCGACCGTGACAGGACTCGAACCTGCAATCTTCGGATTCGAAGTCCGACGCCTTATCCATTAGGCCACACGGTCCTTGTGCTAGTATTAAATTTGCTAGTAATATTAAGCATATTTTGTAAGGTCCTTTTGCACAACACTGGGGTAATAAAGTGTATGTTTTAAGGGTAGTTTTTTCACACATGTATATTTGTAAATGTATGTATGTGTATTTATTTGTTATTTTAAGGGTAATGGGAAAAAATTTTGGAAATATAGTATGTATTACCAGGATATTTGTTAGACAGTCTTAAACTTAAAGCAAATCATTTTAAAAGCTTTAAAAGTTGAGATAGAAAAGTTGCTATATAAAAAGATAACTCATTTCTTTCTCTTTGTAATTAATTATAAAAAATTCCAAAAATGTAATCATATTCCTAGTATGAAAATAATAAAATTTCCTATATATTTTACTTAAAAATAAATAAAAATGTACATTTTCATAGTCCTGCCTTAACGAAATTATAAAAAACTATCATTTCCCTTTTATTTATTTTACTTTAAACTTAAAAACCTCTAATTGGCTTTAATAAAGGTTTGCGTATTAGATAAGAGCTACAGTTGCTCCAATACATCTGGTAACTTTATGTTATCTTTTTCATACACCTTTGTATTGGCTTATTTATCTTATACATAAAACATTATGGCATCACTATTTATTTAATTTAAAATTAAATTCAATATGGCATCTATGTTAATTTCTCTCTCGCTTTATTCCCTGTAAATAGTGTTGCCAATAAGTAAGAAAAATAAAAACAGCTGCCATTAGATAAAAAAGCACCAGAAAAGAATAAAACAGCTTTTCAAAAAAAAAAAATAATTTTAAAAATTTTAAAATGAACGAAATTTAAAAAACTGTAAATCAAATTTTGATTATGATTAAGGCAGTTATTTCATACATTACTTGGTAACGTGTGGTAATGATGTGAATGCTCGTTAATAAAAAACATTAAATTAAATTTTTTAAATAGGTTGTGTAGCCAAGTCTAGAGCGTTTGTCTAAAAAGGACAAGTTACAGGCAGAGCTTTATTATGCGTTATTTTTTGTTTTATTTTTAAAAAAACTTCGCGTTATTTTTTTCATCATTAAACCCATTAATTTATGAAAATTGAAAAATATGCTTTAAAAAAAGTATATAAAATGTCAAAATTACCTGACATGTTCGTGCGCCGCTATGACGCTTATAAAAGTAGAAAGTAGATCTACATTAAGCATTCTACGCTTTTGTACTTGTAACTTTCAACATACAAATACATTGATTCTACTTTTTTGACAGGCGCGTAGAATGCGAGAAAGCATGGTGTGGACCTTCAGCTTTAGATATTGATTCTAATCCTAGTTGATATTACAACTTTTTTGAAAAAATTAGATTAGTAGATATAGTTGTCTCACACCCAAATTTAAGTATATCGGTCGACTCAAATTCACATTCATAGTCAATTAAGCCAAATCAGTCCGTTCGTCCGTCTGTCTATGTAAACCTTATGCGCAAGGTACAGGTAACAAATTTCAAGATATTTTGGACCAAACGTGTTTTTCAGCTTAATGTGATAACTACGTCAAATGTATCTACTACCTCTCCAAAAATCGTCACAACTAATGCCTTAAACTTCCAAAGTTGATTTATAAAATTCAGCAAAAATTAACTCTTATATGAAAAATATATCCCTTCTCAAATTTTATGAGAATCGCCACATGTTTGACCCTTACTTCTATATAAAGATTATTTTTTATAGTTTTTCATCAATATATTGCTTAAATACTTTAGAATTTAAGTAAAAACCAACATTTAAGTTTATGGTCGGTCATTCCATATATAAAAACCTTACAGGAATGATTTTTTTAATGGAGAAGATAACTGTAAAGACGGTTTTAAATGCGTAATAGCCGGGTAAGCGTATATGTAAGTATTTATAGGTCATCATTAAAAATTAAGTAGTTATTTATCCAAAAATTAATTAATTACATTTTGCTCCAATATTTACAGGGTAATTAAAGATTTTGATAAAAATTTTTTAAGAACTATTTCATTCCATTTTATAGTGTATTTCATTAATGTTGTTTGGGACATTCATGGTACTAACATAATTCCGGATATAACATTTCTCACGTTCAGAAAACTAAGTTTCTAAAAATTTTTTACCGACATACATTTTTCTTCCAGAAAAAAATGAGCACTCAATAGGACCTCCGATAGTGGCTTTGGGGTATAACTCTCTGGCGGAATTATGGACAAATACTGATTAAATTTGATAGAGTTATTTTGATGCATATAGATCTTTTATCTACCGGTATTTTGAATCAGGTAATAAGCTTTAAAGTAAATTTCTTAAGGGCAACTTATGGGGATTAATTATGAGCCAAACTTTAAAAAAAAATTGCTATATTTTAGTTCATATAATATGAACCAATTTTTATATTTTTTACCAATTAAAACTCTATTGTTTATTTTGAATTTATATTATAGTTTTTAAAAAGCTTTTTAAGTCAAACTTTATTACTCTACCTGTATTTTGAATTCAGTTATAAGTTTCAAATACTTTTTCTGAAAAGAACCTTATAAAAGCGGTATAGGTACCGATCCACCAAATTAAGGTTAAACTAATTTTGTTCCTATAAAACCTATTTTTAGAAGAATTTCAGCGATTTACTAAAGATATTTAACCAGATAAGACAGTATTAACTGTATTCCAGGTCTACAATTGTATGGGAGCCATGTAAAATCGTGTACGATATAGGCCATTTTAGAAATCTAACAATTTTGTCAATAAAACATACAATAAAAAACATTAGATCAACCGAATTAAGCCGCTACTTAAAAAATTATTATTCGCCGCCGTTAATAATTTTGTTTAACTTAGTTCTTTGACCGAAAACAAGCAAAACAACAACAAACACACATTTTGACAACGTCAACGTTAATTTCTCATTTCTTTTTCTAATCATACAATACTTTTTTTTGCTGCTGGTGATTTCTTTTCTAATTCTTTTCTTTTTTGTAAAGTTATTACCACCGAAACGAAAACTATTTTAATTTTTTCTTTTCAAACGAAAAATACGAAAATAATTGTAAAAAAATAAATAGAAAATACAAGTGCAATGCTAAATTATTAATAAAATATTGGAAAAAAAAGAAAGTTATAAATTAAAAAAATTGAGTTTTATTAATAAAAAGAAAAGAAACAAGTGTAAAAAAAAGTTTCATAAAAATGGCATCTCGTGGAGGTCCCATGGTATCAGGGACAGATGGCAATGATTTCGAGTATAGACAACGGGTAGCTGCACCACATCAAATTAGGTTAATATATATTTTGTGTTTGTTTTAAATATTTATAAGCTATTTTATAGTGTTTCTTCTTAAATATATTTAAATAATTTTATTTTTCCTTAATGGGTTATGTCGTCTGTATTTTTTTTTCGTTCTTTTTTTCGCTTGCTTTGCATAATTGCTGTGTTGTGTTTTAAGTCAAAAAGTAATTTTCATTCATCTTTTTTTCATTTGTTTTTTTTTTGTTCCATTAAAGTGTGAGACATTTGTTTTGTTGTTGTTATGTTAGGGTTCCTTTAATTTTTTTGGTTTTATTTATATTCTAATAAGTATGTGTTTTTTCTAATATATATTTTGCTACTTTTAGTATAATTCGTCTGCTAAATATTTGTCTGTCTGTCCATATTGCTGCTGTCTGATTTTTATGTTGCTTTTTTTCTCTTGATCAGTTGCCAAGTTTTGTTTACATTTGTTTTCATCTTGTATTGTTTTGTTATTGTTGTCGGTTGCTCTGTTTAACTTTTGCCTACTATTTTATGTTGCTCCCCCACCACTACTCCCTATTGTAAACATTACTAGTGTTGTTGTTGCTTTTATTACTATGTACCCTTTTTCTTAGTGAGAGGTG
The DNA here is from genome assembly GCF_022045245.1 of Lucilia cuprina. Classification (NCBI taxonomy): domain Eukaryota; kingdom Metazoa; phylum Arthropoda; class Insecta; order Diptera; family Calliphoridae; genus Lucilia; species Lucilia cuprina. The sequence goes on along the minus strand of NC_060952.1, from coordinate 92,812,246 downwards.
ATAGTATATGTGCAGTATTTGAACATTTTGTTGCAGTTTTTTTCTTGTTTTTGTGGGAGATTTGTTGTTTTTTGTTTGTTTTTCTTTTGCTTTTTTGGCAACTATTTTGCATATTGACCTGATGTGTAAATTATTAATGTGTTTTTTTTTATAGGTTTTAAAGTTTAGGAAACTTGTAATTAGTTGTTGTTATGTTGTAGAAAATAGTGTTAAAACGGAAATTTATTGATTTTATATCAAATAGTTCAATTAAACAAAAATATTCTCTGCATTTTGCTAATTGGCAGTAAATTTTGTTGCTGACAGTTTAGAAAATTTCTTTAAATTCTTTATCGTTATGTTACATATGTTATAGTACATTGTAACCATGTTTTTCATATATTTGCATTAGTTAGGAACTGTCTTTGCCCATGCATGTGTAATAGTACTTATTTTTATAGGAAAAGTCTCCATATACGTATCTATATCTATCTATCTATCTATCTATCTATCTATCTATCTATCTATCTATCTATCTATCTATCTACCTATCTATCTATCTATCTATCTATCTATCTATCTATCTA
>NC_060952.1:92809449-92811580 GCF_022045245.1 Lucilia cuprina | reverse complement strand
ACAGAACTAGAACAGAACTAGAACAGAACTAGAACAGAACTAGAACAGAACAAGAACAGAACTAGAACTGAACTAGAACTGAACTAGAACTGAACTAGAACTGAACTAAACTATAGACGACAATGGACTTGTAGTTTTGGAAAATAATGTAAATATGAGATTTAATTTAGTCATCTTTGTGACACAATTTCATAATCAATTCCTCTAAACCGAATAGTTTTGTTATCACAAAAAATTCATCATATTCCTTAAGGGTTCAAACTAAGGTCGTTTACAAACATGCCCTCTATTCTTCAACACCCCTCTACCAAAATATGATGCTGCAAACATTTTAGTTTCTCCTTGTGATTTTGTTTGTTTTCTTTTTAAGGCCGGTTTTTTTGAACGTTAATCATTTAATAATAGATGACATTGAGAGACAGATAACTAACTGTTTAAAGCATAATTTAGCCTTCAAAAAGACATTGAAATTTGCCACCAAAAAAGTATTCGAAAAAAGTGAACTATAAATAGAGATTGCAAGAAATAAAATTTCATCGATTTTTCGCCACTACAACAAACTTAGATAACCAATTGTAGGTGTAAGGGGACGGACTTAAGGATAAAAAGTATGGGGATTTAAATATATGTATATGTATAATATGACTTACCTAGGCATTATGGGTAAATATGAAGTGGTAGAATCCAAGGTACGTATAGTGGTATTACCTCTAACGACCAATTTTTCACGTGTTATACGACGAAAAGTCTCTTCTTGACGCATTTTTGTAATTTTTTTCAGATATTTTTTAATTTAAATATATATATTTTTTTAATTTTACACCATAACACTGCCTTTTATATTCATTTCTTGCGGATAACTGTTTGATAATTTTTATAGGCTGATTTTTCTTCTATTTCTCTTATTTCGACATCAGAAATCAGATGCTGTAGACACGATGCTTGTTTGTAGGAGATTTTAATGCGCAGGATTTTTTTAAGTTTTTCATTTGTTGATTTTTTTATTTAATATTTAAGTTATATTTTTATTATTATTAAATATTTAATATTCACTTAAATATTTGGGTTTTTACACTTTTTATTACACAACTGCATTTAGTCAAGGATATTTTTGCATTGTTCGTTAAAAAAAATCTTGTGTTTTGACCACTTGTCCAACTCGTCACTACAAACTGGTCACTTTTCTAATGCTATGGATATTTTTTTATACTTTTTATTGTGGATTATTTTTGTAACCTCTACAAAACTTTGTGTCTGTATATTAAGTTTGTCATTACGTTTGCAAAATTTTACAAAATATCGGTAATTAAGACTTATAATAGGCTTCAGCTTCCTTTAAAAGACGACTTTTTTTCTCTGAAACCTAATTTGTTATGCAATTTCTAAGAAATACTTTATAATAGTGTTCAGTCAAAAACTTTAAATTAAAACATTTGTGAAGGGAGTCTAAAATTCGTCTTAACCCACTTGTTTAAAAAAGGGTGGTTTTTACTAGAAATATGCATACATATGTATGTATATTTATATTGTTGCAATGTTTAAATATTTGTATTATTGTCATACCTAAGGGGTTGTTAAATTCCTCCTACCTTGCTACTTTTCGACCTAAAAGTCCATACCATGTTGAATGCAGTGTGATAAATTTATTTTCATATATATTTACATTTCCAATTGCAATTGTCTTTTCTGTTGAAATTTTATTGATTTCTATTTTGTATGTTGCTCATTTGGTATTAAAGCAACAGTTGTGTTGGAATTTTGGTACTTTTGCAATGTAGTACGCAAGAGCTTTTGGTTCGAATTTGATGGGAATAAATAGATAGATTTAAAGATAGATAGATCGAAAGATAGATCGAACGATAGATAGAAGGATAGATGAATGATAGATCGAAGGATAGGTCGAAGGATAGATCGAATGATAGGTCGAAGGATAGATCGAAGCATAGATGAATGATAGATCGAAGGATAGGTCGAAGGATAGATCGAAAGATAGATCATACAATAGATCAAAAGACCGATCGAAAGACAGATAGATAGATAGATAGATAGATAGATAGATAGATAGATAGATAAATAGATAGATAGATAGATAGATAGATAGATAGATAGATAGATAGATAGATAGATAGAT
>NC_060952.1:92807896-92809349 GCF_022045245.1 Lucilia cuprina | reverse complement strand
TCTAGTTCAGTTCTAGTTCAGTTCTAGTTCAGTTCTAGTTCAGTTCTAGTTCAGTTCTAGTTCAGTTCTAGTTCAGTTCTAGTTCAGTTCTAGTTCAGTTCTAGTAAGATGACCTCACAACGAGTTTATAAAATACCGGAGTTTAAGTTTAAAAAATCGTGTAATTTAGAGTGTGGGAATTTTTTCATGGAACACATACAAATTTCCTTATTGTTTGCAATTATTTACATTTCCAGCATTTACGAATTCGTGTTAAATAAAATATTTCAAAACTAACAAAATTCTCGTTAATCTTTTCGACTTGTTAACCTTTCCTTAAAGAAATTTATTTTTCTTTTCAATTAAAACACACAAACAATTTGAACTCATTTTTGTTAGCCGGATAAGAATCTTAATTAACAATTTTATATTTCAAAAAACAAAAAAAAACAAGATTTGAAGTTAGTTACAGCAAATACAATTCAATAGTTAAATAACAGCCGGCATTTTTCGTTTTTTTGGTTAATAATTTTTATAAGAATGGCAATTGCTCTAAATATAGAGAAGGTATTTATGTATATGTAATATGGAAACAAATAATACGAAAATCGATTCGTCTTCCTTCTATTAGAGGTATTACAATAGCGTGCGTTTGCTTAAACACGTCTTGGAAAAAAACTAAATAAATACTACTTTATAAATGTGTAAAAAAACGAAACCAAAAACCCGGTATGCCATCAAAAAGTAATACAATACACAGCGAACTTCCTTTAACCTCATTTCATATTAATGATGAACAATAGCCAAACTATACTAACGAATATGTGTACAACTGAATGTTACAAATGAACAAGTGGTTTTTTATAACTAACCCTCCCTCCGTTGAAGGATTTACTGACTACAACGTTGTAAACAACTTGAAATAAGAAAGATTCAAAAAAAAAATTATAATAAATCGTAGAAGGGGGAAGTAGTTAAGAGAAGTGGGCAAGATCAGCGCCTTTTAAAAGACTAGGCTATTATATAGACTATACCCTAGACTATAGACTAGACGATAGACCGCAACCTAGACTAGAATATAGAATAGACTACGAACTAGACTATAGACTTGATTATATACTACACTGGACTACTCAATAGACTAGTCTATAGACTAGACTATAGACCATACAATAGACCATACTAGACTATAGACTAAACTATATGCTAGATTATAGACTAGACTATAGACAAGACTATAGACGAGACTATAGACTAGACTATAGACGAGACTATAGACGAGACTATAGACTAGACTTTAGACTAGACTATAGACTGGACAATAGACGAGACTATAGACTACACTATAGACGAGACTATAGACTACACTATAGACTAGACTATAGACTAGACTATAGACTATACTATAGAATAGACTATAGACTAGACTATAGACTAGACTATAGACTAGACTATAGACTAGACTATAGACTAG
>NC_060952.1:92740886-92807796 GCF_022045245.1 Lucilia cuprina | reverse complement strand
AGACTAGACTATAGACTAGACTAGATTATAGACTAGACTATAGACTAGAGTATAGACTAGACTATAGAGTAGACTATAGACTATATACTAGACTACAGACTAGACTATTGACTAGACTATAGACTAGACTATAGACTAGACCAGACTATAGACTAACTATACACTAGACTAGACTATAGACTAGACTAGATTATAGACTAGACTATAGACTAACTATACACTAGACTATAGACTAGACTATAGACTAGACCGTAGACTAGACCATAGACTAGACCATATACTAGACTATAGACTAGACTAAAGACTAACTATACCCTAGACTATAGACTAACTATATACTAGTCTATAGACTAGACTATACACTAGACTATAGACTAGACTAAAGACTAACTATACCCTAGACTATAGACTAACTATATACTAGTCTATAGACTAGACTATACACTAGACTATAGACTATACATGATGGAGAGTGGAAGTAGTGATAATAGACTTGACTAGACTTAGACTGGAGTAGACTATTCTGGACTTAAGACTGTAGACAAGACTAGACAATACAGTAAAGCAATAGATTCATTAGACTCTAAAATAAAAACACCGTTATATTATAAGTCACAAAGTCTCTTAACTGTCTCTCATTCCACCAATCAAATTTTCCAAGACATCAAAAATGTCTCAAGTTTAAATGTCTCGAACCAGAAACATATTGTTTTTGCAACTTAAACAAAACGTGCACGTTCTCTTAATGCTCTAATAAATTGTCTTTTATAATCTTCAACATTTTAAAAATGATAACAAGGAAATGACTCACATAAAAGAAACGATACATTTTAGTCTCATATTTCCTTTAAATCTCCAGTATTCCTTCTATACATGGAAACTATAGAACTAACTATTATACTACAAGAAAAACTATTATTTAAACTTAGTGAATTCTTTTTTTTTTCAATTATTTTTTAAATACCCCACATTATGTCGATTTAAATGTGACATCCTTTTGTGAGACTCATGTATCCACAGTATTCACATGTGTACAATTGTACAATGGACAGACAGAATGAAAAAGAGAACATTGCATTTGTATACCAAGGATTCTTTAGCCATTTTTCCACATCCTTACACATTTGAGCTTATTGTAGTTTTATTTTTGTTGTATTCATATTTCTGTAGTTTTTAGTTTATTTTTTTTTAAATATGTATGTTTGTAGTTTCTGCTACTATTTAGTACATTATGAAAGTAGAATATTGGACTATGAATAAATTAAAATATAGAAAACATGAATAAAATACAACTAATAACATCGTGTCATGTATTGAGTGATGAACTCAATTTTATTTAAAAATGGTTTTATAAATAGCTCTATGAATTATTTCTTCTTTAAACATGAAGTTTTTATGACTATGAGAAGTCGCGAAGTTGAATATCTTTAAGTGAACAGAAGTAGTATATAGTCCAAAGAGATTGCCTAGGGACTATTGACTAGTCTATGGGCTAATCTACTGAATAACCTATGTAATCTATTGAAAGGTCTATTTACTAGTCTACTGATTAGTCTATTTGCTGTATTATCGACTGACAATTAATAGGTCTGGTCTATTAATAGATCTATTTACTTGATTATTGATTAATGTTTTGACTCGTCTATTGACCAGTCTCTTGACTAATCTATTGAATACTCTATTGATTAGTGTATAGACTAGTCTATTGACTGATATAGGAACTGGTATAGGCATTGTTGAAGAGTCTATATACTAGTGTATAGACTATGGACTGGTCAAGTCTATTGACTGGGCAAAAAAAGGGCCTATGAACTGGCTTATAGTTTATGCTATGAAGTAGCCTATAGACTAGTATGTGGGCTAGCTTATAAACCGGGCTATGGTCTTGCCTATTGATTAGGCTTCGGATCAGTCTATTGACTAGTCCATTGACTATTCTAAAGACCAGACTATTGGCTATTCTATGCACTAGATTATTGACTATTCTATGGATTACCCTATTGTTAGCCAAATGATTAGGAAATGGACTAGTCTAGGCATAGATGAAGAGGCTATAGACTTGCCTTTAAATAAGGCTATGTACTTTTGACTTATCTATTGACTAGTCTCTTGATTAGTCTATTGACTAGTCTATTGTCTAGAGTATTGATTAGTCGACTGAGTCCATCGACTCATCTATTGATCTATCTATTTACTAGTCTATTGATTAGTGTATTGACTAGAGTATTGATTAGTGTCTTTTGAATAGTCTAAAGTCTAGTCTATTGATTAGTCTTTCGACTAATCTATTGACCAATCTATTGACTAGTCTATTGATTAGTCTATTGACTAGTCTATTGTCTAGAGTATTGATTAGTCGACTGACTAGTCTATTGATTAATCTATCGACTCATCTATTGATCAATCTATTAACTAGTCTATTGATTAGTGTATTGGCTAATCTATTTATTAGTGTATTGACTAGTCTATTGATTAGTCTGATGAGAAGTCTATTAACTAGTCTATTGACTGTCCTATTTACTAGTCTATTGACTGGCCTATTTAATAGTCTATTGACTAAACTACTGACTAGTTTTTAATGATCGGTGACACATATTAGTACAATATTAGCTCTTATTATATAAAAACTCCCCTAAATCCCCTCAGCACCCACATATACTCAATTTAGTTATAAACAACTTCTCTGTACTTATTATTTTATAACAGAAAATTAAAATGTCAAATAAATTAGTCTGACTTGGCAGAAAATTTTCTTTTCTCAACAACTACTTAAAACCCTTAATCATCTTGTAAAGGAGTCTAGCTATGAAAACTCCCTCCCCCCTCAAACTTTTTCAAATAATTGAAAAATTAAAGTGCATAAAACTTCGACATTTACCATTTACATAATTGATTAGAAAAACAAAATAAAAAATCGTCTGCAAAAATTTCTTCTTCTCCACTTTTAAAGAAAATCACTTAAAAGAAATGAAACCCAAACCACAAGAAAAACTATTTCTGTTCTGTTTCCTACATTATTAATTCCAAGTGGTAATGATTACTTCTCACGCTAATTACTATTTGCTTACTACCCACCATTCATGTAAGTCCCATAGGGAATGATAGGGCGTATGCCGATATGTGGAAACAAATGGAACTGCCACTTCATATTCCACTTGTATGGGTATATCCGGTGCTGGGGCAGGACGATCTAAGGCAGGATTTGAATTCGATACAGAACGTTTGCGTAAATAAACATTTTGATTTGAGGATATATTTGCATGATGATGCATTTGCTGTTGCGAATGCTGCTGCTGCTGCTGCTGCTGATGATGATGCTGCGGCTGTTGCTGCTGCTGAAGATTACCATTCATATGATGTAGATTATTGGTGGATATGTTTCCAGCATGATGATTAATCATTTGAGGAACTGTGGCAGTTTCATGATTGTTAACACCAAACCAATTTTGATTGTTACTATTGTACATATTTTATTTAGTTTTTTTTTCTTAATTATTCATAAGTTTTAATTACACTTCTAGGGAATTTTATAAAAATAATTTTAATATTTTTTTTTAATATTTTATTTATTTAGTTTTCCACGATTTTTTTCTTAACGTCTGCTAGTTTTAAGGGTAGTTTTGCAACTGACCATTGCTGACGGTCTAACAGAACAAGACTACTACAACAACGCACTACTATGAGTACTTGAAACAGTTAGTTTTTCTTTGTTTTGGTTTGTGTTTTAGGGTTTTTATTTTCTCTTGTATTTGTATGTTCAGGGGAGCCTTGCCATAACAATAAAGTTTAGTTTCTTTTGGTATTGGTCAACGTAAAAGTTAAAAACAACACAGACGTATCGTTAGCTGAGTGAAAAATAGGGCTTAAGTTTCAAAGGGCCAATAGTCCTGTTTATAGTCTAGTCTATAGTTTCGTCTAAAATCTAGTCTATAGTCTAGTCTATAGTCTAGTCTATAGTCTAGTCTATAGTCTAGTCTATAGTCTAGTCTATAGTCTAGTCTATAGTCTAGTCTATAGTCTAGTCTATAGTCTAGTCTATAGTCCAGTCTATAGTCCAGTCTATAGTCCAGTCTATAGTCTAGTCTATAGTCTAGTCCATAGTCTAGTCCAGTTTATAGTCTAGTCCATAGCGTAGTCTAGTTTATAGTCTAGTCCATAGCGTAGTCTATAGTATAGTCTATAGTCCAAAAAGAATGTCCTTCAAAATCCACAAAAACTGTAAATGACCATGAAACACTTAAAGGTAACCAAACAATGGATAAAGCAAACCAAGTAGAGTTAATCATGAATAAATAATAATTAACCTAAATTATAAACAAATAATTTTATGATTAATAAAAATAAATAAAACATAAATTTACATAATAATCAAGTACAGTACATCTCAAGGATTTTTATTAAATATATAAAAGCAAAAAAAGCCGGGTTTGTGTTCTTCACGATTCGAATCGATATTTTACGCACAATTTCTAAAACAAATCAAATCGATTATATTGTAGTTAGAAGTAGTTAACAAAAGGTATAATTACATTTGTATATGTAGCCGGGTAAGAATGGGGGGTATATACTGAGTAAATAAAAATTTGTTTATTAACTAAACATTAATGACGTATGTATGTATTAGTATGTATTAGCATTCATGTAAATTAAAGAAAATAAAATATTCCACATTGTGGAGACAGAAAAAGGGAGCTCAATAACCTGAAAAGTTTAATGAACTCTAGCTATAAAGTAATTATCCTGTTGCCAGGCAGAGTCCTATTAGGCTAAGTTGTCATATCAATTATTTTCATGAGTAACTACATACTAAATATTTAGTAAGTTTAAATATAAATTTGTGGAATTTCCTTTGTTTTATATATACTTTAAAATAATAAATAGAATTTCATATTTTAAAAATAAAATTTTTTTAAACGCGCCGTTATATGTATGTATGTGTTGAGTTTAGTATAAGGTCGCCTTCCGTGTTTAAATGTCGTTGGCTTTGACTTTGTCTATTGTAATATTAGATGGAGTTGGTAATTTTCGTTGGTATTTTGTTGTTATTGTTTTTGCAGCTAATAACACTAAAAATTGTTGTATTACAATAAATGACTCCTTTGGGTGTCTAAAAGAAACATATGAAACATATGATTTTTTTTGTTATTTCTCGTTGTCTGCTTAGCTTGAACAAACATTTTGTCATGCAATTTTAAAATTGTTGCAGAAATTTACATAAATTGTTTGTTGGCAAAGGGTGGATGAAAAAGAAGGATATTTTAAAAGAGTTGAGATTCCTTTAGGGAGTTTCAATTTCAAGTTTGGCTTAGAACTCTTTTAAGAAACTTTACTTTAGTAGAATTTGTAAAGCTCATTATTGAGCTATCAATGGAATTGCAATGTTCCTGCGAAATGTTTTGTATAGAAACTGGCTTTAGTAGCGCTGATTCAAGCTGCTTACCGAAGTCTGAAAAACACATTAAAACGAGTCACTGAAACAGATCGTAACAGCATTAAAAAGTTGCTTAATTCCGTCTTAAAATCATTATTCTTTTTATTTGTTACTATTTGATAAACTCGCCTCAGTCGCGCCGATCTAAGCAAGTTATCGTAGTTTATAAAAGACATTGAAATAAAGTCCAGTGAAACTGATCGAAACAGCATTAGAAAATGTTCAAGATTCTTCTCCTTAGCTTCGCCAATTATCCCACTAGGAAACTTTAAATTTTGACTGAGAAAGGGAAAGAATATCTTTCATCTCTCTCAAGGTACGAAGAAACTTGTGCTGTTATTCTTCTCATTCGTATAACAACAAATCAATTAATACGAAGTTTCTGAAACAAAAGTTTCTATGTGTGGATATTAAGGAAACTTCAAAAAGGAATTAAGAAAAAGTTTCTCAACAAAAGTTTCCTAGTGTGGACCAGGTCTAAAAGATATGAAATACTTCCAAGATCATCGTATTGTGCGAAGTTTATCAAAGTCATTTGCAACTTTGTTTTTAGTTCCCCGATGACTAACTCACTTCATTAGCATCGGTCCAAACATTTCTAAACTTCTCTAGTTTTCAACTAAAACCACATTCTAAAGTCTTGACATGAGAACCTCAAGTAAAGTGTTCAACATTTCGTCTTCTTCCAACCAGATTAACGTACATTCAGAGAGCTGATCGAGTAAGTTATTGACGTTTAACAGTGCATTGAAAGGATTCAACAATTTTCTCATTAACTCGGCAAATGATCACTATTCTCACTTCCCATCATGTAAAAATCAAAGTCATTGGCAGCTTTGTTTAAAACCAATGGTGCCAATTCATCAGAATAGGTTCAAACTCATGAAACATCACTTTAACTCAAGTTATTGAAAGTCATTGTCGAACTATAAATGAAATTGAAATGAATCACTAAAGCACAGTGAAACGTGTTCATAGAACCGTTCTACATTGTCCTTTAGTTCCCCGGTAACTAACTCACTTCAATAGCATCGATCCAAACATACCTAAACCTCTGTAGTTTCCATCTACAACCGCATTCTAAAGTCTTGACATGAGAAAGTAAAGTGTTCAGCTTTTTGTCTTCTTCCTACCAGATTAACTCGCTTTAAGAGAGTCGATCGAGTTAGTTATCGATGTTTAATAGAGCATTGAAAGGAGCCACAGAAAATATCAGAACATAGTTAGAAAAGATACAACAATATTCTCATTAACTCGCCAAATTATCACTACTTCCACTCTTCATCATGTAAAAGTCAATAAAAACCTTGTATAGTCGAGATATCATCGGATTGTAAACAGGATCTTAAGGAAATTCTCTTTAGTAGAATCAATACAAACTCATTGAACCAATACAAACTCATCTTCCCATTACTTCGGCAAATGACCACCACTCCCAACTCCCCATCATGTAAAAGTCAATAAATACCTTAAAGTCACGTTGTATAGTCGAGATATCATCGGATCGTACACAGGATCTTAAGGAAATTCTCTTTAGTAGAACCAATACAAACTCATTAAATCAATACAAACTCATCTTCTCATTAACTCAGCAAATGATCATTATCCACACTCCCAATCATGTAAAAGTCAAGAAATACCTAAAAGTCACGTTATATAGTCGAGATATCAACGGATTGTATACAGAATCTTAAGGAAATTCTCTTTAGTAGACTCAATACAAACTCATTATAAATTATATCGAAATGAAGAGCCACTGAAAGCAGCGCATTGATATTGCAAAGCATGTTCAACTTTCTCCTACTGTTTGTACATATGATCTTATGATCTAAACAATGAAATGAGCCACTGAATCTGAAGGGTAAAAAGAAATATACACGCCTGGTACCAAATTGACACCAAAGTGTTTATAACTGTTTAATATCATCCGTTGTCAAAGTATTTACATACCTACCACAACACTATGTAATGAAACAACATTACGTAGGTCTTTTCAGTCCCAAGAATATCTTTCTAATCTCAAATTAATAATCAAAGTTGAGAAAACGATTCCAATGTTTATTTTATAATCTCCATCACTCTCTTACAGCTCATCAGCCGCACCCCCAACAGGATTATCACATATGGCCCGCATGATGGATTCTCTAATACTAGATCAATATCCACCATTTGCATTCACCAAAATAACCACAACCCATAGACCGTCAAAGACGGGTAATGTTAAAAAGACCGAAACCACAAGAACTACATCTATGGGAGGGCTAGTGCCGCCACAAACCTCAACAGGTCTAGGTATAAGATTAAAAAATCGCATACCGACACAAGGTATGTATATATAGAGAACTTTTTCATTCCCAAGCATAACAACTAAAATAAGAAATCTTTTCAGAAGTTTCACCACAACCGAGACCAAATACAAATTTACCCTCAACTAATGGACCCTCGACAAATGCCATACATTCTAATTCAACATCATTTCCCACACATAATGACAACCGCTGGATATCATCTTTGAGGCGTAGAGATCCTGAGTTACAGCCCACTTTACCCTCTATAAATCTCAGTCATCATGGTAGTTCACACAATGTGGCCAGCGGTTCACTTGCTGATCGTTCAGAGAAACGTAATTCGAGATCTTTAAAAACCTCCACAATGCCCATACGCAAAAGTCGTTCGGTGGAACGTGTTAGAGCACGTAAAATGATCAATTCCCAAATGAAAATGAAAGAAAAGGTCAAGAAGAATTCCATAGATGAAAACTCCAATTCAGATGATCAGGAAGCTACCTCTCTCGAAGAGAATTCCACCTCACAGAGCACACCCAAGAATTCACCGAAAACTTCCTCGAAATCAAAAGTTTTCTCACCCTCCGGCTATGAACCGCATTTGGTTGAGACCCTAGAGAAAGACATACTTCAACGACATCCAGGTGTTAAGTGGACCGATGTGGCTGGTTTGAATGAGGCTAAATCAATACTGCAAGAGGCGGTAGTTTTGCCCATTATAATGCCAGACTTTTTCAAAGGTATACGCAGACCTTGGCGTGGCGTTCTAATGGTTGGTCCTCCCGGTACCGGTAAAACAATGTTAGCCAAGGCTGTGGCTACCGAATGTGGCACTACATTCTTTAACGTCTCCTCCTCGACTCTCACCTCAAAATATCGTGGAGAAAGTGAAAAGCTAGTGCGCTTATTATTCGAAATGGCTAGATTTTATGCTCCCAGCACTATATTTATCGATGAGATCGATGCTTTATGTTCGGCGAGGCGTAGTGATTCGGAGCATGAGGCTAGTCGTCGTTTTAAAGCTGAACTATTGATACAAATGGATGGATTAAATGCCACAATGCAAGATGATAAAGTCATTATGGTTTTGGCAGCCACTAATCATCCGTGGGATATTGATGAAGCTTTTCGTAGACGTTTCGAGAAACGTATTTATATAGCGTTGCCGAATGGTAAGTAGTCGATATTAAGACCTGACTGAGGAACTAAACTACAACTGAATTAGAACTGAACTAGAACTGAACTGGAACTGAACTAGAACTGAACTAGAACTGAACTTGAACTCAACTAGAACTGAACTAGAACTGAACTAGAACTGAACTAGAACTGAACTAGAACTGAACTAGAACTGAACTAGAACTGAACTAGAACTGAACTAGAACTGAACTAGAACTGAACTAGAACTGAACTAGAACTGAACTAGAACCGAACTAGAACTGAACTAGAACTGAATTAGAACTGAACTAGAACTGAATTAGAACTGAACTAGAACTGAACTAGAACAGAACAAGAACTGAACTAGAATTGAACTAGAACTGAACTAGAACTGAACTAGAACTGAACTAGAACTGAACTAGAACTGAACTAGAACTGAACTGGAACTGAACAAGAACAGAACAAGAACTGAACTAGAATTGAACTAGAACTGAACAAGAACTGAACTAGAACTGAACTAGAACTGAACTAGAACTGAACTAGAACTGAACTAGAACTGAACTAGAACTGAACTAGAACTGAACTAGAACTGAACTAGAACTGAACTAGAACTGAACTAGAACTGAACTAGAACTGAACTAGAACTGAAATAGAACTGAACTAGAACTGAACTAGATCTGAACTAGAACTATAACAATTTCTTTTTCTCTTTCATTTCAGAGGAAACCCGTTCGGCTTTATTAAAACTCTGCTTAAAAGATGTAAATCTTTCACCTTCTCTTGACACCAACATAATTGGTGATCAAATGAAGGGCTACTCAGGTTTTGATATAAGCAACGTTTGTCGTGATGCTGCCATGATGCCGATGCGTCGTCAAATTTTCGGACGTACACCCGAAGAAATACGACAAATACGTCGTGAAGAAATCGATTTACCCATTACCCTGCAAGATTTTGAAGATGCTATGCAGCGTACAAAGAAATCTGTGTCGGCCGATGATGTACATCGTTTTGAAAAATGGATGGAAGAATATGGTTCATGCTGAATTTGAATTGTTCAGAAATCTCCGAGAACTTTTTAGGAAATACAAAAATTTGCTCATATTTTGAAATTTTTAAAATCAGATTAAAATGAATTTCAATTAAATTTAAGAAGAATAGGTTTTGTTTCGCATATAATGTTTAGATTTTATTTTAATTTTTATTAAATTGGATATTAGTTCATAATTGTGGTAATTTAATTATTTAATATTCTTTTGTGATTTTTTTTGGCGTTATTAATTTTTTGAGTTAAATTACTTCCATAGTTTTAAATATCTTGTTTCCATGTTAAACGTCATAATTTCCTCTTTATAAATCCAGTAATTAAACGTATTGCACAAATATATTTAAATATTTTACAAATACCTACATATTATAAATCCTTATTAATAAAGTAAATCCTTAATAAAATAAATTTTTATAAAAAAATAACTTTCAAAACTATTTACTTAATTTTGATTTTACAATTATCTTCATTACGATTCTAATGCTCAACTAAACTAGAACTGAAGTAGAATTGAACTAGAGCTGAACTAGAACTGAAGTAGAACTGAACTAGAACTGAACTAGAACTGAACTAGAACTGAATTAGAACTGAACTAGAACTGAACTGGAACTGAACTGGAACTGTATTAAAACTAGAACTGAACTAAGTCTGAGCTAAAACTGAACTAAACTGAACCAGAACTGAAATAGAACTTAGCAAGAAGTGAACTAGAACTGAATAAGAACTGAACTAGAGCTGAACTAAAACTGAACTGAACTAGAACTGAGAAAGAACTGAACTAAAACTGAAATAGAACTGAACTAAAACTGAACTAGAACTGAACTCGAACTAAACTAGAACTGAACTAGAATTGAACTAGAATTGAACTAGAATTGAACTAGAATGAACTAGAACATAACTAGAACTGAACTAGAACTTATCTAGAACTGAACTAGAACTGAACTAGAACTGAACTAGAACTAAACTAGAACTGAACTAGAACTGAACTAAAACTGAAATAGAACTGAAAAAGAACTGAACTAGAACTCATCTAGAACTCAACTAGAACTGAACTAGAACTGAACTAGAACTGAACTAGAACTGAACTAGAACTGAACTAGAACTGAACTAGAACTGAACTAGAACTGAACTAGAACTGAACTAGAATTGAACTAGAACTGAACTAGAACTGAACTAGAACTGAACTAGAACTGAACAAGAAGTGAACCAGAACTGGACTATAACTCAACTAGAACTTAACTAGAACTGAACTAGAACTCAACTAGAACTTAACTAGAACTGAACTCAACTAGAACTTAACTAGAACTGAACTAGGACTAAACTAGAACTGAACTAGAACTCAACTAGATCCTAACTAGAACTTTACTATAACTGAACTAGAAATGAACTAGTACAGAACTACAACTAAAATTAAACTGAACTACAAACGTTTTCATACTCGGCTAAAAATTGCCAACCCAATGACAGCAGGGGAAATTACTATCGGTCGTAATAGAACATTTACAACAACAACCTATATGTTTAACCAATGAAATTAGTAAAATTAAATGCAAAACTCTCTTCAGTTTATTACAATTACTAATTTTTTTATTTAAAATAAGTTAAAAAATGAGTAAACAAAAAAATTTAAGAAGTGAAAGAAAATGATTTAAAAAATTAAACATTGTAATACAAATGAGACAAAAATTATAAAAAAAATTAATAATAAAACTACTTCAAACAACTTTTAATTTTTCCACAACCTGCAGATAATCCTTTTCAACCTGTTCATATTCCTCCTGTAGCTGTTCAATGCGCAACTTCGTATTGGGCAAACGAGCCCTCAGCCATTCAGTGTCCATTTTAGCTTTTTCCATTTTTTTAATATCACTTAATTGTTTGTGATAAACGGCGTTTAAACGTTTTTTAACATCCAAACGATAGGAGGTGTAATCGTCTTTATCGTGTATGTTAGTATAAAACAAACGTAAAATTTCATACACTTTACGACACTGACGAGGGTTTAGCTAGAAAATTTTGTAAAATTGCAATAAAATAAAGATTTTTTGTTGGTAAATTTTAAAAGTTAATACCTTTAAGGCTTCTCTTGCCTCTTTGATCATTTCTTTGTTGAAACCCTTTTTAAGTTCTTCCTTTTGGAAATTCTTCAATTTCTTACATAGACGGGAATCGACAAAATTACGCATACGTTGAAAATCATCTGATGGATCTTCCACTGTGATATCAATAACATTTTTTTGGTTTTGATAGAAATTATAAATTGTTTCTAGAAATTTGGTTCCTATGCCAAGTTTTTGAAACGGAGGCAATACCAACATTTGGGAAATACGAGGTCGTATATTTTGAGGATAGGCATAATACTCATAGACGGTAGTGTAGCCCACAGTAGCGTAGGTTTCTACACCATTATCATTTTTGAATTTTTCATAACTTTTTTTTTAATAAAAAAAAAATAAACAAAATATCAATAAAGAAACTTCCTAGACACTAATATTCTTAACCTACCATATAAAATAAGACCATTGAGGATCATCCACATCTATATAGGAAGCCGCATCTACAAACCACAATACAAATGTTTGCAAACGTGAGAAAAACTTCAGAAACGAAGGTTGTTTATAGTTGCAATGATAAAATTCAAAGATTCTTTCTTTGTTCTCCTCATCCTGTTGTTTGTATTCGCAGAGTTTCTCACCAAAAGGCTGAAATTTATCAGCCTTATCTAGGGTCTTAAGAAATTCATCCATATTTACAAAATAACAACCATCGGGTAGTTTTTCTGCTATAGTTGCCACCACATCATCAGCCTTAATATCTCCCTTAGACAATTCATCCACTTTTTTGCCATATTCAATGCCCAAATAAATGTGCAACGGTCCGGCCGTATACAATATGCGTACTTTTAAGTCTTGATAACCAAATATACTTTCAGATTCGCCAAAAATTTGATGGGCCATTAAAGGGTGAAAGGCCAATTCTTCATTTTCCAAATCCGATTTAGAGCGTACTTTTGAAACAAGAGCAATTATTATTCATGTCTTTTTTTTAAGGAAGAAAAAACTTACTCAATTTGAATTCGACCACTTCTAAAGCATCCAAAACTAAATCTTGGAAATCCTGTATCTGAGCCATGCTTTAGCTTTTAAGTTTTCTTTTTTAATTTTTCTTAAGTTGTTTGCTGCTACAAAACTTGGCGCGCAAATTTTCTCACGCAATTTCTCTTTTACACTTTAAATTTGTTTTTCTTTTTGCAAATATCTTAAAATTTTATGTTTTCTTTTGCAATTTGTTTAAATTTTAATGGTATTTCTTAATTTTTTGTTGTAAATTTAAAGATTTTTAACACAAATTACACACAAGTATGAAAAGACTCAATAAAAAATAAAAGAAAATAAATTGTGCCAAAACTTCTTCTTCCCCCTAAGACATTCACAATAAATTATTAGCATTAAAGTTGCCAGATTGTTAATCATTCTTAGGGAGTTATTGGATAGAAATTCAACGTTTTAAAAGAGATCATTAAATGATATTAAGCAAAAATAAAAAATTTTTCCAAATTTGTTATTATTCGCACAGCGATCAAAATTTTAATTAGGCGATTTTAGTAGGCAATACCTCGCCTACCATTCAAGCTAATGATTGGAATGATTAAATAGTAGAATCTACCTTTTAGGAAAGTTCTAATGAAAAAGAAAACCATTTTGTCTAGGAACACACTTTTTTGAAAGTTGACTTCATAAAATATTTCGTGTTTAAATCTATATATTACAGATATTACTCATGCTATTCAAAAATGCATTCGTTAGTTCCCGAAAAATTGTGCTTTTAAAAAGTACCAAACAATTTAAAGTGGCCTTAGTACCTGAATTCAATAATAATAATATACCAATAGCTTAGTTTGTGTAAGTAAATAAACTATTTTTTAAATTTTATAAAATTTGGCTGAGTAAGATTGAAAAAAATATATATTTCCCGTTTTTTCCTTTATGGTACCTTTTTCCCAAATATATGGAAAATATTTATAATAGCTATTATAGAGTTAATCCCTGTAATAGGTATATATATAAGAATACAACAATAAATCGAAAATGTTTTGAATTTTAAAAATTTCGAAAAAGTACCAGACACCAATTTGCTCTTTTTTTAAATTAGAACTATATGCAATTAAAATGTTTCTTCCATCACTAATATTGTATAAGACTTGGTCCACACTAGGGAAATTTTGTTGATAAACTTTTTTTAAACTCTTTTTGAAGTTTCCTTAATGTCCACACATTGACACCTTTGTTTCATAAATTACGCATTAATTGCATTGATTTATTGTTGTACGAATGAGATAAATAACAAAACAAAAAAGTTTCCGAGTACGAGAAACTCCGTACCGCGAGAGAGATAAACGATAATCTTTTTCTCTCTCGCAAAATCAAAAGTTTCCTATAGAGTGGACCCACACTTACTGCGAGAGAGATGAATGACATTCTTTATCTTTCTCTCCCACGAAAAATCAAAAGTTTCCCAAAAAAAGTTTTCTAGTGTGGACCGGCACTAAGATAATCAAGGAAACCTGTCCCCTTTTTTACCCACAAATATTAAAGTATCCCTTTTTAGTGGAACTACATATCCAAAAAGACATCTACTCTCAAAATTTCAAGATTCTAGGAGAGAGATGAATGGTATTCTTTCTCTTTCGCTTTCACGAAAAATCAAAATCCGGGAGAGCAGTCAAATTTGTGCGTTATAAGCGAAGTTCGTAATAAAATGGGTGAAGTTTTTCTAGTTCCAAAAATGAAGTGGCATTTTACGAAATGATTTATATATTTTTTTTAATATTCTTTAAAAAAACACACTTATGTTATTTGTTCATATAATTTATGTTTTTTACCACCAAGCTAAATATTTTCTTATGTCGCCAACACATAATTTGAAATTGTATTCAAATGACTGAAAAAGTATTTCATAATAATCGAGTTCGTTATAATAGATGTTTATTGTATGAAAATAGTTATTTTTCCTAATATTCCAATTTTTTTTCGTAATATTCCAGTTTTATTGTATATATAAAGTTTTCAGTGTATCTCTTTTACCAACAATATGGCATCACTTAGCTAACGCTAAACCAACTAAACACAGTACGCTAAAAAACTACTACCAAATTATACAACAATGGCATGAAATCACAAAAATAATTCGTGAAGAAAAAAACGCCGGATCTGCAAGAGAAAACTTTTGCAAAAATATTGTTTTTTAAATAAAATAATTTGCTTAACAAAACACAAACATAGCAACAACTTTTTTAGAAATCTAATCTTTAAAAGTAAGCATTCAAGAAAGTAAGTATTTTAAAAGAAAAAAACAAAATAAAGTCAACACAAACAACGAAACTGCATTGTCATTTGTTGTCTGTCTGTGAGTGAAGCTAAAATTTCAGACTTTCTTTTCTTGTTTAAAGCCAACTATGGACAACTATTTATTCGATGGTGGACGCATACAAAAAATGGAGGTGGACTATGCTCCAGCCTGCGATGAAAAAATACCCATTGCTAAAGATTTGGCCAAAAAGAATCCCGATTCTTTTCACGAGGCCATTGAAATGTTGCTAACACTAGAGAAACAAACACGTTTGGGTGCAGATATGGTCTCCTGCTCACGCGTTCTAGTGGCTATATGTCAGATATGTTTTGAAGCAGGCAATTGGAATGCCTTAAATGAATATGTAACCTTATTGGTGCGTAGACGTTCCCAACTGAAACAGGCCGTTTCGAAAATGATACAAGAGTGTGTGACTTATGTGGAAAAGACACCCGATAAGGAGACTAAATTGAAATTAATCGATACCTTGAGGGCGGTAACAGAAGGTAAAATTTATGTAGAAATTGAAAGAGCTAGGCTGACAAAAATTTTGGCTGACATTAAGGAGGCCGATGGTGACATAGCGGGAGCAGCCTCAGTAATGGAAGAGTTACAAGTAGAAACTTATGGTTCCATGGATAAAAGAGAAAAGGTAATAATAATTATTTCTTAACTTAAAAGTACATTTTCTCTACTGTATTTCATTACTTAGGTGGAACTTATATTGGAACAAATGCGTTTGTGTTTACTTAAAGAAGATTTTGTCTCTACACAAATCATAGCCAAGAAAATCAGCATCAAATTCTTTGATGATCCTGCCCAACATGATCTCAAATTGAAATTCTATAATCTAATGATAAGACTAGATCGTGATACTTCATATCTGAAAACATCTAGACATTATCAAGCTATTGCTGAGCCTCCTAAGGCAGTAGTACCCAAACCCGAACCCATGGATGAAGATAAAAAGAAAAGTGAAGAAAAGGATAAGAAAAAAGATAAAGAGGAAGAAGTTAAAAAAGTGGAGGAGCCCGTACCTGTGGAGCTAACACCAGAACAGGAAAAAGAACTTAAGGAAAAATTAATTTGTGCCGTATTATATTGTATATTAGCACCCTATGACAACGAACAAAGTGATATGATGGCTCATTTGGCTAAGAATAAGAAATTGGAAGAAATTCCCGTATACAAGTGAGTTTTGCCAGAATAACTTTTATAACATAATCATAATTATTTGTTGGCATATTTTTAGAGAAATTTTGCGTTTGTTTATGTCCAAGGAATTAATTAACTTTGATACATTTAATAATGATTTCGGTACTGTTTTGGCGGAAAATGAAATGTTCCAGGAGAGCACCAAACATGGCAAAAAATGTATTGCTGAACTTAAAGATCGCCTAATAGAACATGTAAGTTTTGTTTAACTGAATTTGTTTTTTATTTATTAAAAAAAAAATTTCTTATTTAAGAACATACGCATCATTGCCATGTATTATTCCCGTTTGCATTTAAAACGTATGAGTGAGCTGTTAAATCTACCCACCAATCGTTGCGAGGAATATCTCTCAAAATTAGCCAATAGTGATACTATACGCGTTAAAATCGATCGTCCTGCTGAAATAATTTACTTTACCGTCAAAAAGAGTGCTTCGGATGTTTTGAATGCCTGGTCCAAGGATGTTAGCCAACTGATGTCGTTGGTTAACAAGACCTGCCACTTGATTAACAAAGAAGAATGTATTCATTCGGTTAAAAGCATTGCCGTAGAGGATTAATTACGCTATAAAATGCCAATGAGTTTTACTTTAATTTGCGGGCATTTTTTCTACTAATCTTTTACATATGAACATGAAATATAATATATCAGTTCATCAGATTTAATTTATATTAAACAAAATTATAATACATTAATATGAAGCTGTTTTTTGAGAAAAATTACGTTTTTTTCTTCATTAAATTCCTTTACTCAGTCTACTTATATTTGTAGTCATTGAATGATTTACAATAAAAATAAAGAAATTTATAAAAAAAAGAGATTTTTTAATAAGACTTTAGTCTGAATCTGTGGGAAAAACGTAGGAAAGGTATATAAAGGTTACATTTCAAAAAGTGCTCCCAAAAATGTTTTACTACTTAATTTCTTAAAACAAACAAAAAATGGAAATTCTGTACTTACCAAACCTGGAAAATGAAAACCTCTATGACTCCTGAAGACAAGATTGTGGCATACGGATAAAACAATTAGATTTTGCATCATTTTTATACTTCACTAATATTTTCTTATAAGCATTAATATTTTCTCTAATGTTTTTGTAATAACATTCATTGTTCCTAAGGTTTCATCATTGTGATGAAACACAACACATGATTATCGCACTATTATTCACATTAACTAAATACTTTCACACACGCACAACACTTCATAAAGTCACTGGAACTATAAATTACCGTTCAAAAGTTTATAAATATATTTAATTTCTTATTTCTAAATAAATTTACTTGCACTAATATTCTATGCCGCAATAAATTCGCGTCACTTAATAAACAGACTTGTTTAAGTTTTTTCAAAGAGTACCGTTAATCCTAATACCAACGAAACAAAGTGCCATATGAACACAGCCACTTTATAAGACAAGAAGATAGAATTAAAGCTGGCAACTCCAAGAAATAAAAACGGAAGTTTAACAGCTAAAAGCAAATAATAAAACGGCTATAATTTCTTTAATAACGTTCCAATAGAGTAATAGTAAAAATCAAATTTCTCACCAAAAATCTATTTTTTATATAGACAACATAAAACGGCTGTAAATGCTAAAATAACGATACAATTGAGAAAATAGTAAAAATCTGTGATCACTCATATTTCCCACCAAAAATCGATTTTTTATATAGAAAACTTAAATCGGCTGTAAATACTTAAATAACGCTCTAATCGAGAAAATAATGAAAATCTGTGATCACTCATATTTCTCACCAAAAATCGATTTTTTATATAGAAAACTTAAATCGGCTGTAAATCCTTAAATAACACCTTAATTGAGAAAATAGTGAAAATCTGTAATCACTCATATTTCCCACCAAAAATCGATTTTTTTATATAGAAAACTTAAATCGGCTGTAAATCCTAAAATAACGCTCTAATTGAGAAAATAGTGAAAATCTGTGATCACTCATATTTTCCACCAAAAATCGATTTTTTATATAGAAATCTTAAATCGGCTGTAAATCCTTAAATAACGCTCTAATCGAGAAAATAGTGAAAATCTGTGATCACTCATATTTTCCACCAAAAATCGATTTTTTATATAGAAAACTTAAATCGGCTGTAAATACTTAAATAACGCTCTAATCGAGAAAATAATGAAAATCTGTGATCACTCATATTTCTCACCAAAAATCGATTTTTTATATAGAAAACTTAAATCGGCTGTAAATCCTTAAATAACACCTTAATTGAGAAAATAGTGAAAACTTAAATCGGCTGTAAATCCTAAAATAACGCTCTAATCGAGAAAATAATGAAAATCTGTGATCACTCATATTTCTCACCAAAAATCGATTTTTTATATAGAAAACTTAAATCGGCTGTAAATCCTTAAATAACACCTTAATTGAGAAAATAGTGAAAATCTGTGATCACTCATATTTCCCACCAAAAATCGATTTTTTTATATAGAAAACTTAAATCGGCTGTAAATCCTAAAATAACGCTCTAATTGAGAAAATAGTGAAAATCTGTAATCACTCATATTTCCCACCAAAAATCGATTTTTTTATATAGAAAACTTAAATCGGCTGTAAATCCTAAAATAACGCTCTAATTGAGAAAATAGTGAAAATCTGTGATCACTCATATTTTCCACCAAAAATCGATTTTTTATATAGAAATCTTAAATCGGCTGTAAATCCTTAAATAACGCTCTAATCGAGAAAATAGTGAAAATCTGTGATCACTCATATTTCCCACCAAAAATCGATTTTTTATATAGAAAACTTAAATCGGCTGTAAATACTTAAATAACGCTCTAATCGAGAAAATAATGAAAATCTGTGATCACTCATATTTCTCACCAAAAATCGATTTTTTATATAGAAAACTTAAATCGGCTGTAAATCCTTAAATAACACCTTAATTGAGAAAATAGTGAAAACTTAAATCGGCTGTAAATCCTAAAATAACGCTCTAATCGAGAAAATAATGAAAATCTGTGATCACTCATATTTCTCACCAAAAATCGATTTTTTATATAGAAAACTTAAATCGGCTGTAAATCCTTAAATAACACCTTAATTGAGAAAATAGTGAAAATCTGTGATCACTCATATTTCCCACCAAAAATCGATTTTTTTATATAGAAAACTTAAATCGGCTGTAAATCCTAAAATAACGCTCTAATTGAGAAAATAGTGAAAATCTGTGATCACTCATATTTTCCACCAAAAATCGATTTTTTATATAGAAATCTTAAATCGGCTGTAAATCCTTAAATAACGCTCTAATCGAGAAAATAGTGAAAATCTGTGATCACTCATATTTCCCACCAAAAATCGATTTTTTATATAGAAAACTTAAATCGGCTGTAAATCCTTAAATAACGCTCTAATCGAGAAAATAGTGAAAATTTGTGATCACTCATATTTCCCACCAAAAATCTATATTTTATATGGAAATCTTCAATTGGCTGTAAATCCTTAAATAACGCTCTAATCGAGAAAAAAGTGAAAATCTGTGATCACTCATATTTCCCACCAAAAATCTATATTTTATATGGAAATCTTCAATCGGCTGTAAATCCTTAAATAACGCTCTAATCGAGAAAATAGTGAAAATCTGTGATCACTCATATTTTCCACCAAAAATCGACTTTTTGTATAGAAAACTTAAATTGGCTGTAAATCCTTAAATAACGCTCTAATCGAGAAAATAGTGAAAATCTGTGATC
Source organism: Lucilia cuprina (assembly GCF_022045245.1). NCBI lineage: Eukaryota > Metazoa > Arthropoda > Insecta > Diptera > Calliphoridae > Lucilia > Lucilia cuprina. The sequence goes on along the minus strand of NC_060952.1, from coordinate 92,787,585 downwards.
ACTCATATTTCCCACCAAAAATCTATATTTTATATGGAAATCTTCAATCGGCTGTAAATCCTTAAATAACGCTCTAATCGAGAAAATAGTGAAAATCTGTGATCACTCATATTTTCCACCAAAAATCGATATTTTTATAGAAAACTTAAATCGGCTGTAAATCCTTAAATAACGCTCTTATCGAGAAAATAGTGAAAATCTGTGATCACTCATATTTCCCACCAAAAATCGATATTTTATATAGAAAACTTAAATCGGCTGTAAATCCTTAAATAACGCTCTAATCGAGAAAATAGTGAAAATCTGTGATCACTCATATTTTCCACCAAAAATCGATTTTTTGTATAAAAACTTAAATCGGCTGTAAATCCTTAATAACGCTCTAATCGAGAAAATAGTGAAAATCTGTGATCACCATATTTCCCACCAAAAATCGATATTTTTATATAGAAAACTTAAATCGGCTGTAAATCTTAAATAACGCTCTAATCGAGAAAAATAGTGAAAATCTGTGATCACTCATATTTCCCACCAAAAATCGATATTTTATATAGAAAACTTAAATCGGCTGTAAATCCTTAAATAACGCTCTAATCGAGAAAATAGTGAAAAACTGTGATCACTCATATTTCCACCAAAAATCGATATTTTATATAGAAAACTTAAATCGGCTGTAAATCCTTAAATAACGCTCTAATCGAGAAAATAGTGAAAATCTCTGATCACTCATATTTCCCACCAAAAATCGATATTTTATATAGAAAACTTAAATCGGCTGTAAATCCTTAAACAACGCTCTAATCGAGAAAATAGCGAAAATCTGTGATCACTCATATTTCCCACTAAAATCAATTTTTTTATATAGAAAACTTAAATCGGCTGTAAATCCTTAAATAACTCTCTAATCGAGAAAATAGTGAAAATCTGTGATCACTCATATTTCCCACTAAAAATCATTTTTAATATAGAAAACTTAAATCGGCTGTAAATCCTTAAATAACGCTCTAATCGAGAAAATTGTGAAAATCTGTGATCACTCATATTTCCCACCAAAAATCGATATTTTATATAGAAAACTTAAATCGGCTGTAAATCCTTAAATAACGCTCTAATCGAGAAAATAGTGAAAATCTGTTATCACTCATATTGCCCACAAAAAATCGACTTTTTGTATAGAAAACTTAAATCGGCTGTAAATCCTTAAATAACGCTCTAATCGAGAAAATAGTGAAAATCTGTGATCACTCATATTTCCCACCAAAAATCGATATTTTATATAGAAAACTTAAATCGGCTGTAAATCCTTAAATAACGCTCTAATCGAGAAAATAGTGAAAATCTGTGATCACTCATATTCCCACCAAAAATCTATATTTTTATATATAGAAAACTTAAATCGGCTGTAAATCCTTAAATAACGCTCTAATCGAGAAAATAGTGAAAATCTGTGATCACTCATATTTCCCACCAAAAATCTATATTTTATATGGAAATCTTCAATCGGCTGTAAATCCTTAAATAACGCTCTAATCGAGAAAATAGTGAAAATCTGTGATCACTCATATTTTCCACCAAAAATCGATATTTTTATAGAAAACTTAAATCGGCTGTAAATCCTTAAATAACGCTCTTATCGAGAAAATAGTGAAAATCTGTGATCACTCATATTTCCCACCAAAAATCGATATTTTATATAGAAAACTTAAATCGGCTGTAAATCCTTAAATAACGCTCTAATCGAGAAAATAGTGAAAAACTGTGATCACTCATATTTCCCACCAAAAATCGATATTTTATATAGAAAACTTAAATCGGCTGTAAATCCTTAAATAACGCTCTAATCGAGAAAATAGTGAAAATCTCTGATCACTCATATTTCCCACCAAAAATCGATATTTTATATAGAAAACTTAAATCGGCTGTAAATCCTTAAACAACGCTCTAATCGAGAAAATAGCGAAAATCTGTGATCACTCATATTTCCCACTAAAATCAATTTTTTATATAGAAAACTTAAATCGGCTGTAAATCCTTAAATAACTCTCTAATCGAGAAAATAGTGAAAATCTGTGATCACTCATATTTCCCACTAAAAATCAATTTTTAATATAGAAAACTTAAATCGGCTGTAAATCCTTAAATAACGCTCTAATCGAGAAAATTGTGAAAATCTGTGATCACTCATATTTCCCACCAAAAATCGATATTTTATATAGAAAACTTAAATCGGCTGTAAATCCTTAAATAACGCTCTAATCGAGAAAATAGTGAAAATCTGTTATCACTCATATTGCCCACCAAAAATCGACTTTTTGTATAGAAAACTTAAATCGGCTGTAAATCCTTAAATAACGCTCTAATCGAGAAAATAGTGAAAATCTGTGATCACTCATATTTCCCACCAAAAATCGATATTTTTTATAGAAAACTTAAATCGGCTGTAAATCCTTAAATAACGCTCTAATCGAGAAAATAGTGAAAATCTGTGATCACTCATATTTCCCACCAAAAATCTATATTTTATATAGAAAACTTAAATCGGCTGTAAATCCTTAAATAACGCTCTAATCGAGAAAATAGTGAAAATATGTGATCACTCATATTTCCCACCAAAAATCGATATTTTATATGGAAATCTTCAATCGGCTGTAAATCCTTAAATAACGCTCTAATCGAGAAAATAGTGAAAATCTGTGATCACCAAAAAATAGTGAAAAAATAGTGAAAATCTGTGATCACTCATATTTCCCACCAAAAATCGACTTTTTGTATAGAAAACTTAAATCGGCTGTAAATCCTTAAATAACGCTCTAATCGAGAAAATAGTGAAAATCTGTGATCACTCATATTTTCCACCAAAAATCGATTTTTTATATAGAAAACTTAAATCGGCTATAAATCCTTAAATAACGCTCTAATCGAGAAAATAGTGAAAATATGTGATCACTCATATTTTCCACCAAAAATCGATTTTTTATATAGAAAACTTAAATCGGCTGTAAATCCTTAAATAACGCTCTAATCGAGAATATAGTGAAAATCTGTGATCACTCATATTTTCCACCAAAAATCGATTTTTTGTATAGAAAACTTAAATCGGCTGTAAATCCTTAAATAACACTCTAATCGAGAAAATAGTGAAAATCTGGGATCACTCATATTTTCCACCAAAAATCGATTTTTTGTATAGAAATCTTAAATCGGCTGTAAATCCTTAAATAACGCTCTAATCGAGAAAATAGTGAAAATCTGGGATCACTCATATTTTCCACCAAAAATCGATTTTTTGTATAGAAATCTTAAATCGGCTCTAAATCCTTAAATAACACTCTAATCGAGAAAATAGTGAAAATCTGTGATCACTCATATTTCCCACCAAAAATCGATTTTTTATATAGAAAACTTAAATTGGCTGTAAATCCTTAAATAACGCTCTAATCGAGAAAATAGTGAAAATCTGTGATTACTCATATTTCCCACCAAAAATCGATATGTTATATAGAAAACTTAATCGGCTGTAAATCCTTATATAACGCTCTAATCGAGAAAATAGTGAAAATCTGTGATCACTTATATTTCCCACCAAAAGTCGATTTTTTATATAGAAAACTTAAATAACGCTCTAATCGAGAAAATAGTGAAAATCTGTGATCACTCATATTTCCCACCAAAAATCGATATTTTATATAGAAAACTTAAATCGGCTGTAAATCCTTAAATAACGCTCTAATCGAGAAAATAGTGAAAATCTGTGATCACTCATATTGTCCGCCAAAAATCGATTTTTTGTATAGAAAACTTAAATCGGCTGTAAATCCCTAAATAACGCTCTAATCGAGAAAATAGTGAAAGTCTGTGATCACTCATATTTCCCACCAAAAATCGATATTTTATATAGAAAACTTAAATCGGCTGTAAATCCTTAAACAACGCTCTAATCGAGATCACTCATATTTCCCACTAAAAATCAATTTTATATATAGAAAACTTAAATCGGCTGTAAATCCTTAAATAACGCTCTAATCGAGAAAATAGTGAAAATCTGTGATTATTCATATTTTCCAAAATTGATATTTTATATAGAAAACTTAAATCGGCTGTAAATCCTTAAATAACGCTCTAATCGAGAAAAAAGTGAAAATCTGTGATCACTCATATTTTCCACCAAAAAACGATTTTTTATATAGAAAACATAAATCGGTTGTAAATCCTTAAATAACGCTCTAATCGAGAAAATAGTGAAAATCTGTGATCACTCATATTTCCCACCAAAAATCGATTTTTTATATAGAAAACTTAAATCGGCTATAACTCCTTAAATAACGCTCTAATCGAGAATATAGTGAAAATTTGTGATCACTCATATTGTCCGCCAAAAATCGATTTTTTGTATAGAAAACTTAAATCGGCTGTAAATCCCTAAATAACGCTCTAATCGAGAAAATAGTGAAAATCTGTGATCACTCATATTTCCCACCAAAAATCGATATTTTATATAAAAAACTTAAATCGGCTGTAAATCCTTAAATAACGCTCTAATCGAGAAAATAGTGAAAATCTGTGATCACATATATTTCCCACTAAAAACCGATATTTTATATAGAAAACTTAAATCGGCTGTAAATCCCTAAATAACGCTCTAATCAAGAAAATTTTGAAAATCTGTGATCACTCATATTTTCCACCAAATATCGATTTTTTATATAGAAAACTTAAATCGGCTGTAAATCCTTAAATAACGCTCGAATCGAGAAAGTAGTGAAAATCTGTGATCACTCATATTTTCCACCAAATATCGATTTTTTATATAGAAAACTTAAATCGGCTGTAAATCCTTAAATAACGCTCTAATCGAGAAAATATGAAAATCTGTGATCACTCATATTTTCCACCAAAAATCGATTTTTTATATAGAAAACTTAAATCGGCTGTAAATACTTAAATAACGCTCTAATCGAGAAAATAGTGAAAATCTGTGATCACTCATATTTCCCACCAAAAATCGATTTTTTATATAGTAAACTTAAATCGGCTTTAAATCCTTAAATAACGCTCTAATCGAGAAAATAGTGAAAATCTGTGATCACTCATATTTTCCACCAAAAATCGATTTTTTATATAGAAAACTTAAATCGGCTGTAAATCCTTAAATAACGCTCTAATCGAGAAAGTAGTGAAAATCTGTGATCACTCATATTTTCCACCAAATATCGATTTTTTATATAGAAAACTTAAATCGGCTGTAAATCCTTAAATAACGCTCGAATCGAGAAAATAGTGAAAATCTGTGATCACTCATATTTTCCACCAAAAATCGATTTTTTATATAGAAAACTTAAATCGGCTGTAAATACTTAAATAACGCTCTAATCGAGAAAATAGTGAAAATCTGTGATCACTCATATTTCCCACCAAAAATCGATTTTTTATATAGAAAACTTAAATCGGCTGTAAATCCTTAAATAACGCTCGAATCGAGAAAGTAGTGAAAATCTGTGATCACTCATATTTTCCACCAAATTTCGATTTTTTATATAGAAAACTTAAATCGGCTGTAAATCCTTAAATAACGCTCGAATCGAGAAAATAGTGAAAATCTGTGATCACTCATATTTTCCACCAAATATCGATTTTTTATATAGAAAACTTAAATCGGCTGTAAATCCTTAAATAACGCTCTAATCGAGAAAACAGTGCAAAACTGTGATCACTCATATTTTCCACCAAATATCGATTTTTTATATAGAAAACTTAAATCGGCTGTAAATCCTTAAATAACGCTCTAATCGAGAAAATATGAAAATCTGTGATCACTCATATTTTCCACCAAAAATCGACTTTTTGTATAGAAAAATTAAATCGGCTGTAAATCCTTAAAAAACGCTCTAATCGAGAAAATAGTGAAAATCTGTGATCACTCATATTTTCCACCAAAAATCGATTTTTTGTATAGAAAACTTAAATCGGCTGTAAATCCTTAAATAACGCTCTAATCGAGAAAATAGTGAAAATCTGTGATCACTCATATTTCCCACCAAAAATCGATATTTTATATAGAAAACTTAAATCGGCTGTAAATAATTAAATAACGCTCTAATCGAGAAAATAGTGAAAATCTGTGATCACTCATATTTTTCACCAAAAATCGATTTTTTTGTATAGAAAGCTTAAATCGGCTGTAAATCCTTAAATAACGCTCTAATCGAGAAGATAGTGAAAATCTGTGATCACTCATATTTCCCACCAAAAGTCGATTTTTTATATAGAAAACTTAAATCGGCTATAAATCCTTAAATAACGCTCTAATCGAGAAAATAGTGAAAATCTGTGATCACTCATATTTCCCACCAAAAATCGATATTTTATATAGAAAACTTAAATCGGCTGTAAATCCTTAAACAACGCTCTAATCGAGAAAATCTGTGATCACTCATATTTCCCACCAAAAATCGATTTTTTATATAGAAAACTTTAATCGGCTATAAATCCTTAAATAACGCTCTAATCGAGAAAATAGTGAAAATCTGTGATCACTCATATTTCCCACCAAAAATCGATATTTTATATAGAAAACTTAAATCGGCTGTAAATCCTTAAATAACGCTCTAATCGAGAAAATAGTGAAAATCAGTGATCACTCATATTTTCCACCAAAAATCGATATTTTATATGGAAATCTTAAATCGGCTGTAAATCCTTAAATAACGCTCTAATCGAGAAAATAGTGAAAATCTGTGATCACTCATATTTTCCACCAAAAATCGACTTTTTGTATAGAAAACTTAAATCGGCTGTAAATCCTTAAATAACGCTCTAATCGAGAAAATAGTGAAAATCTGTGATCATTCATATTTCCCACCAAAAATCGATATTTCATATGGAAATCTTCAATCGGCTGTAAATCCTTAAATAACGCTCTAATCGAGAAAATAGTGAAAATCTGTGATCACTCATATTTTCCACCAAAAATCGATATTTTATATGGAAATCTTATATCGGCTGTAAATCTTTAAATAACGCTCTAATCGAGAAAATAGTGAAAATCTGTGATCACTCATATTTTCCACCAAAAATCGATATTTTAAATGGAAATCTTATATCGGCCTTAAATCCTTAAATAACGCTCTAATCGAGAAAATAGTGAAAATCTGTGATCACTCATATTTCCCACCAAAAATCGATTTTTTATATAGTAAACTTAAATCGGCTGTAAATCCTTAAATAACGCTCTAATCGAGAAAATAGTGAAAATCTGTGATCACTCATATTTCCCACCAAAAATCGATATTTTATATTGAAATCTTAAATCAGCTTTATATCCTTAAATAACGCTCTAATCGAGAAAATAGTGAAAATCTGTGATCACTCATATTTTCCACCAAATAACGCTCTAATCGAGAAAATAGTGAAAATCTGTGATCACTCATATTTCCCACCAAAAATCGATTTTTTTATAGAAAACTTAAATCGGCTATAAATCCTTAAATAACGCTCTAATCGAGAAAATAGTGAAAATCTGTGATCACTCTTGTTTTCCACCAAAAATCGATTTTTTGTATAGAAAACTTAAATCGGCTGTAAATCCTTAAATAACGCTCTAATCGAGAAAATAGTGAAAATCTGTGATCACTCATATTTCCCACCAAAAATCGATTTTTTATATAGAAAACATAAATCGGCTGTAAATCCTTAAATAACGCTCTAATCGAGAAAATAGTGAAAATCTGTGATCACTCATATTTCCAACAAATCCTTAAATTAGTTATTGTGATTAGTTATTTAAAATTAGCGTTTCGTTTTCCTTGATTTTTGCTAATCGTACTGAACATACGTCGCGGTTTTTTGTTTACTTCAGAAAACTGTAAATCTGGTAACACTATAAAAACAACAACTTTTTTGCACATTTTTTGCTTTGCAAATTTGGGAAACTTGTGAAATATTTAAGAAAATTTGCAATTACCCAAAGTAATGCCAAAAGAAGATTGTAAATATTGGGACAAATGTTACCAGAAAAATCCTGCCCATTTGGATAAATACAACCATCCCAAAAAGGAAGAATCTAAAGCTGAAGAGAAAACTTCGCCCAAAAAGGAGGCAACAAAGGCAGCACCAAAACGCAGATCCTCAGAAATGGAGAAGCCAGCTAAAACTGAAGAAACCGTTGAGAAATATGAAGGGAAAGAAGATAAACCTAAATATGAAACTGATGATTTGAAAAAGGAAGCTTTAAATAATATAAGTGGAAGAGATTGGATGGCTATGCTGCAGCAACGTATTAAACTGTCCGAACAGCAGGAATATGATAATTTGCTTAAAACTAATGAATTTTTGCGTCACAAATTTTTGGTGGAAATGCCGCCAGATTTCTATGCTTTCTGGAAGTTTTTAGAACAGTTTAAAAAAGATTTAAAGGGGGAGAAATTGTTGGATTATGTAGAGAAAACATTTCAACTGGTGTTGGTGGGACCATTTGAATTTTTGGCGGGAAAATTTGATAAGGCCAAATTGCACGAGCCAGGAGATTATCTGCGACATTGGCGTTTTTATTATGATCCACCAGAGTTTCAAACTATATTCGTTCGCAAGGGAACGGGTATACACTATGGCTATTGGCGTGATGATCCCCATGATAAGGAAACTTTACTTATTGCACGTAATGATGCTACTAAAGGTTATGAATTTGAATTTGTAGCAGGCAATGCGTTTGAGGCCTTTTTGTACTATTTGGATAAAGATTTTCAAGGTACACCCTTTACAGCGACCACAGTGTCTAATGTAAAGAAATCTTTACAGAAATTCATAGAAACCAATGAGGTGAAATTGGAAACTATGGAAAAATTGCGTAAAGCACGCAGCACAAAAGTTGTGTGCAAAACTTTCCACCGTGCCGGCATAGTGGTGCCCTTCGAGAATAAAACCCAATTGGGTTATAGGCCTTTAATTGAAAGTGATGCTGAATTAAAGAAAATTCTAAAACTATTTGAAACGGCTGGTTCGTCTAAGGACAATAAAGATGATCCGGTAACGGCCGCCATAATGGAGAAGCTACAACCTATTGCTACAGCTGCCACTATAGCAGTAGATGAATGTGATTTTGGTACTTCTTTGGAATTGGGTATAGATTTATTTTGCAGTGGTTATACACAATTACATGCTTTAGTTCATTCGTTGCTGGTGCCGGCGTATTCTTTGTTAAAAAGGCCTCAGTTTATAGCTATTTCAAAGGCTCATTTAGATCGCCGGGTGAAATCTATACACTTGAGCATGTTTGATTATGATAAGTGAATTTGTTTTTCAAGTCTTTTTTTATAAAATAAAAGTATTAACAAGAAATATACCAAGGTTTGTTTTTTTTTATAAAAAAAAGAGTTAACATTTACAAAAATTACTCATACCTATACCTTTGAAGTGTCGTACCCTTCACCTTTTAAAAAGTTTTTTTATGTTTTACATGTACAAATGGGAATCATCACGTTTTTTAGGCTTATAGCTATCCAAACATTCTATATCCAGGTCATGTAAAAGTTTTACAATAGGTTTAGCTGCCACAGGATCTAAAGCAATATTATCCGTATAAGCCACATAGGATTGGACCTTTAGACCCTCATTAGAACGCCAAGAACAAACTGAAATAAAAACAATTGCAAAAAATAAAATTGATTATGTTACAATTAGAAATATATAAAACTTACTGCCAGCTGCCACACCAGCAATAAAATTGGGAGCCTCCAAAGCCTCAACATTATTCAATTTTCCCTCTATGGATCTTAAAAACGTTATTTCATCTTTTATGGCGGCAATATTTTCACTTTTATACTCCACTTTAGCTTTAATCGATAAAGTAATGACTTCATCGGGTTTACCCAAAGACAATAGAAGTTCAGTTATTTCCCCACTGTTCGTGAGATCTTCCTCCACTATGGCTATTAACATTTTCTTACTGGCCACATAATGTAGGGAAGATTTTTTGCTTGGTATCTCTGCCAACTTTTGAGCATTTGTTAAAAGTGAAGCTTCAGCAAATTCTGCTATAGAAGTACCTTCAATTACTAACATAACTTTAGCTTGGGATGTTAATTTTTGTAACTCTTCCTCGGTAGTTTCATATTTGAATAAAAGCCTATAAAATGTATTTTAATTAAAATTGTTATGCTAATAAATTTGTTTTCAACTAACTTTTCCAAGCTTTTTTCTGGACACTCATCTTCATCGCAGTCATCCCAAAATGCTCGTGAAGAGGGGATATTTAATTCACCAAAACCCATAGGACAACCCATTTTAAAAGTGTTTTTCTTAATAAATTTATTTAATTTCTAAATTATAAAAAATGCAAATAATAACAAACACAAGTCATGCGTGGTATGTTCAGTGTATAAGTTAGCGGTTAATGAAAAGGTTGCCAATATCACTAAGGAAAATAAATAATTAATTCTAAATAATTTTAATAAATTGTTATACAATTCTTCATTTTGAAGTATATTACAAAAATAATTAGTTAAAAAACATAAAATATTTAATAAATAAATAGCGTTATTACTTTTGATTCAAATTACAAGTTTCTATTAATTCATATTTAAAGAAGAGTAGGTAACTCTGAATTTCTTTGTTTACTAAACACAACTTCAGCCATCTTTCAATTAAAACAGAGTGGTTTAACCTCACTAAAACAGAGCTGTTCAATTACAATTTTGTGGTGTTTGTGAAAAGAAAAAAAAAAGTAAAATTTTTTAGCAAACATCGAAGAATTTTCATGGTTTTTATAGAAATAAAACCAAAAAATGGTACATAACAATCAAGAAAATGATAGTGGTAAGAGAAATTGATAAATTTTTAAAGAAAAACAAAAATTAAATTGAAAATTATTTAAAGGCTCCGGCTCAGATTCGGATTCGAGTGGTAGTCGTAGCCGCAGTTCCAGTCGCAGCAGAAGTAATACACCGGACAATGTAAAAGCAGGGTAAATATATAATAAGTTAAAATATAAAAGTAACTAAATTTGAGTAAATTCCAGATCAGGCAGTGATCGTTCACGGTCTGGCAGTCCAGCCGGCTCCGCTTCAGGTCGTTCTAGATCTAACTCAAAATCCAAATCACGCTCACGTTCTCGTTCGGGTAGTGCTCATAGCAATCGCTCGGGTTCCGGCAGTCCCAGAAAATCACGTTCGCGCTCTAGATCAGGTACACCACACAGTAATCGTTCAGTTTCGGCGGGAAGTCATCATTCTAATACTTCCAAGAGATCAGGTTCAGCTGCCAGTCATCATTCAGGAGCCAGTCATCATTCGGCCGCCAGTCATCATTCTGCCGCCAGTCATCATTCGAATAACTCTAAAAGATCGGGTTCTGCAGTCAGTCATCATTCGAATGCATCCAAAAGATCAGGATCCGCTGTTAGTCATCATTCGAATGCATCTAAACGTTCGGGCAGCCGTACCCCGGCCGCTTCCCCCAAACCAGCCACAGCTGCAGGCAATGAAGCCAAGGGAAACGAAGAAGAATCAAGATCACAGTCCCCTAATTTACAAATAGACGATAGGGCGGCCTCGCGCTCTAAATCACGAAGCAGAAGTCGATCAAAATCTGGATCACGTAAATCTCGTTCTCGCAGTAATTCTTCAAGATCGCGTTCTGGCTCTAGATCACGTTCGGGCACACGCAGTCGATCCGGTACACCTCATTCCCACAAATCAGGCAGCGGTTCTGAATCGGGTAGTGATTTTGGCGGTAGTAAGGCAAAAAAGAAACGTAAAGCTGTATCCAGTGGCTCAGAGGAGGAGGGAGACAAGGAATCACCTTCGAAAAATAAAAAATCACGTATTATTGATTCGGACAGTGGCAGTGAAGCGGAGCAGGATAAAACGAATAAAATTGATGCCCAAGATATTTTTGGTGACGCCGACGACATCAGTCTCTCCGAAGATGAGGGAGACGATGATAAAAAGAAATCAGATAGTGGTTCGGAAAAAGGTTCAACAAAATCACGTTCCAAATCAAGATCTAGATCACGTTCAAGGTCGTCTTCACGAGCCTCGGCTAGATCACGTTCGAGATCAAGGACTCGTTCACGTTCTCGCTCAAGATCTAGATCACGTTCGGCAGAGAGAGTAGAACAACCAAGGGAAGACGAACCAGAACCAATACCCGAAACCCGCATAGATGTGGAAATACCACGTATTGTCACCGATTTGGGTAGAGAAATACATTTCGTTAAGTTGCCCAATTTCTTGTCCGTAGACACTCGCCCCTTTGATCCCGAAACCTATGAAGATGAAATAGATGAGGAGGAAACTATGGATGAAGAAGGTAGACAACGTGTCAAATTGAAAGTTAGTAATACTTTGCGTTGGCGTGAGTATATGAACAATAATGGTGACATGGTTAAGGAGTCAAATGCCCGCTTTGTACGCTGGTCCGATGGCAGCATGTCTTTGCATTTGGGTAATGAAATTTTCGATGTTTTTAAGCAACCCCTACATGGTGATCACAATCACATGTTTATACGTCAAGGTACCGGTCTACAGGGTCAAGCTGTTTTCCGTACAAAACTCACCTTCCGTCCTCATTCGACGGAATCCTTTACACACAAGAAGATGACCATGTCTTTGGCTGATCGTTCGACCAAGGTATCGGGTATTAAGATTCTCACCCAAGTGGGCAAAGATCCCAATGTGGATCGTCGTTATAATCTTAAGAAGGAGGAGGAGAAGCTAAGGCAAGCTATGCGCGATCAGCACAAGCCTCAGCCTAAAAAGAAAAAGAGAGATGATGCTCGTGGAGGAGCTCATGGAGCCTATCATCACGATGAGGGTAGTGATGATGAAAATGCCATTTCTTTGAGTGCAATTAAGAATAAGTACAAAAAAGGCTCAACTGGTCCTGCGGGAGGAGATCAAAAAGCTTCGGCTATTTACTCCTCAGACGAAGATGATGGTTCCGATTTTGAGGGTAGACGCAGCAAGAAACATGTGGATAAAACTAAAGTGGTTAAGGCTTTGCGCGACTCTGATTCTGAATCGGATGTGGAACGCGGCACAGACAAGGGTTCCCACAGTGAACATAGCGACAGTGGCGATGAGAGTGGTGGAGCCAAATGTGGAGGCGGTAGTGGCAGTGGTAGCGGTAGTGGTTCCGGCAGTGACGATGAGTGAATGGGGCGGGAATCAGAAAATTTCTTCGTTTTTAAGTATTTTTTTATAAATATTTTCTTTGTCGTTTGGAAATGATTGATGGAATATTTGTTTTTAATAAAAGAAATTGACAACATTCGATTTATGTGCGACTGCGGGTTATAGAGCAAAGAATCCTTTTTATGAAAAGTTTTTATTAAAAACTTTATTGAAAACTTTAATCCCAAGCAAACTGAAGCAGTTTTTGTTTTCAATAAAAGTAATTAACAAAATTGAATTTTTGCTTCAGTGTTCCAGGTTTTGAAACATACTTGGAGAAAAATTGCTGAATTTTTGTTTTCAATAAATTAACATAAGATTTGTGTAGTTCCACTGTTTGCTTCAATTTTTCAGAGCAAACAATCCTTCAATACAAAATGTAAATTGGAAGAATTAAATTGTTAAAATCTAGTCTAAGCTTTCTATCTTGCAAAATACTATAATTTTTCTTTTTTAAAAACAAAAATTAACAATTCTTTTTAAAAACTTACTGTTTCTTATTAAATTTCTCTTCTGTTTTCCGCAATTCACTTTTCCTTAGAACGATAACGCATTTCAATTTTAAATCTTTCGATTCTTTCTTGTTTCTCCAACTCCAAAATGCGCAGGCATTCGTACTTTTCTATTTCCAATTTTTTCAATTCAAAATTTTCCTTACGTTCCCTAATTTCTTCGGCAAATCGTTTTTCCTTTAACTTAAACTCCTTGCGGAACTTTTCTTTTTCAAATTCAAATCTCATTTTTAAAAACGAACTATTTTCGCTTTCGTTTAAACTTAAAGCTTGATCAGTTTGAGGTACATTTGTTATGCAATCTTGTTCGATTAATTCTCTTTGACTAAAATTTCTTTCTTCGACACTAACATTGGTTGGAAAAGATGATTCGGGTGAGGTAGTAGCTGCCCGTTCAGGAACTATTAACCCCGAATGATCTTCATTTTCTTCAGATTTTATGGCAGTTATAAAATATTCTTCAATATTTTCATCCATTGCTGTTACTAAGGGAATTTTACTCGAGGTATTTACATCAAACGTTTCGTTGGCGAAAATTTGCAATTTCTGTCCGAATAAACAATGCAGATCATCATAAAAACGACACATTTTTCGTAATTTATCTGTAAGGTTTTTAAGAAATTTAAAATCTATAGTAAACTTTTAAAGAAAAATCTTTAGCAACCTTGTACATATGGATCATTGGCTTCGTAAGCATTAGAGCTTCTCCAAGTTTCAGTTTTTTTATAAGTCGATTTAAGACTTTTAGTTTTCCAACGACATAGATCCCAAGTAGCCTCAAGATTGGAGGTGTTTAAAAATTTTCTATAAAATATTTGAGCCGTAGGTTTCTGTTATAAAAAAATATTGATCAAAAATCTTTACTTCCCGTTTTACTATATAGCAAACCTCAAATTCTTCTTGTTCTAGCAAATATTCCAATAATTGTTTAGTTTCCGTATCAGACCATCGTTTATTGTGTCGTTTATCTCTATTTCGTTTTGCAATAGCCTTTACACTTTTATCCATTTGCATTTATCTTATTTATTATTGCAAATGTTTTTGTTTTATCTTGTAAACTTACTATAGCAAATTACTACTATTTTTTGTCTAGTTTTTTAACAACAGGGTTGTAAATTGTGGGTCAATACGATTTAGTTTAGTTGTGTATAACATGGTTGCCACATTTGATTTTTGTTTTTGTGTTTAAAATCGCTTACAGATGTTTTTTATTGATAATTTTTAAAAATTTGCATAATTTGTTGAATTCGGTGTTTTAGATATGGATGCTATAATTCAATACAGTCTAGTCTATAGTTCATAGTAAAGTCGGAACTATAGTCTACTTTGCATTTTAGACTATAATCTAGTCCACAGACCAGGTAATAGTTCATTTTATAAATTGAACTATGGTCTATACTATAGACTACAGTTAAGTATATGTTATAGTTCAGTTAATATTCCAGAACAGTGTCCTGACTATAGTCAAGTCTATAGTCCAGACTATAGTCAAGTCTATAGTCCAGACTATAGTCCAGACTATAGTCATGTTTATAGTCCAGACTATAGTTAAGTCTATAGTCCAGACTATAGTTAAGTCTATAGTCCATACAATAGTCAAGTCTATAGTCCATACAATAGTCAAGTCTATAGTCCAGACTATAGTCATGTCTATTGTCCAGACTATAGTCAAATCTATAGTCCAGACTATAGTCAAATCAATAGTCCAGACTATAGTCAAGTATGTAGTCCAGACTATAGTAAGTCTATAGTCCAGACTATAGTCAAGTCTATAGTCCAGACTATAGTCAAGTCTATAGTCCAGACTATAGTCAAGTCTATAGTCCAGACTATAGTCAAGTCTGTAGTCCAGACTATAGTCAAGTCTATAGTCCAGACTATAGTCAAGTCTATAGTCCAGACTATAGTCAAGTCTATAGTCCAGACTATAGTCAAGTCTATAGTCCAGACTATAGTCTAGTCTATAGTCCAGACTATAGTCTAGTCTATAGTCCAGACTATAGTCTAGTCTATAGTCCAGACTATATTCTAGTCTATAGTCCAGACTATAGTCAAGTCTATATTCCAGCCTATAGACAAGTCTATAGTGCAGACTATAGTCATGTTTATAGTCCAGACTATAGATAAGTCTATAGCCCAGCATATAGACAAGTCTATAGTAGAGCCTATAGACAAGTCTATAGTTTAGCCTATAGACAAGTCTATAGTCCAGCTTATAGACAAGTCTATAGTCCAGCCTATAGACAAGTATATAGTCAAGCCTCTAGACATGTCTATAGTCCAGCTTATAGGAAAGTCTATAGTCCAGTCTATAGTCAAGTTATAGTCCAGCCTATAGACAAGTTTATAGTCCAGTAAGTTTATAGTCTACAGTCTGGACTATAGTCCATATTCTATAGCCCAGAGTGTAATATAGTCAATAGGCAAAACAATAGTCTTGTCTATAGCTTTAACTATAGTTTAGTGACTAAACTAAACTATAGTTTAGTGACTAAACTTTAGTCACTAGATCTGACTGTGGTCCAGGCTATAGTACCGTTCATATTCCAAACTGTAATATGCATTATTTTTATAAGCTTTCACTTGAAAAAATTAAAATTCTGCATAAAATAGTTTTATTGTTAACAATACCTTAAATATTATATCCGCATAAGTTCTAATTTTCCTTCTTCCCATAACCATATTTCATTTCAATTTCAAATCTTTCGATTCTTTCCTGTTTCTGCAACTCTAATATACGCAAACGTTCATACATTTCCATTTGTAACTTTTTCAATTCAAAATTTTCCTTTCGTTCTTTAATTTCTTCGGCAAATTTTCTTTCTTTTAATTCGAATTCCTTGCGAAATTTTTCTTTTTCAAAATCAAATTTCATTTTTAAAAAAAGGACTCTTTCACTCTGTCCTTCATCAACGTGATTTGATGCTTTGACATTTTTTGCTTTTGACCATTTGGTGGGAAATTCTTGTTGCAAAGTTTCTTTAAGATTACCATCTTCATCGTCAGTTTCTAAAGGTATGGATAATTCTGAAGAATTACTATCCGAACGTAGAGGTACTAATAAAGGGGCTTCATTTACATTTTCTTCTGTTTTTATAGCACTCATACAATATTCATCCATACTTCCATCTTCCATAGCACTTTCATTGGCATAATTCCTATTGTAATTGACCATACTATTACTGTCTAAGGTTTCATAGTGGATATTTTCAAAAGTTTTTCCAAACACTTGATGCAAATCATCATAAAATCGACACATTTTATGTAAAGTTTCTAAAAATCATTTAACAAGTTACAGTATAAGTTATTATATATAGTACCATGGATTAAAAACCTTTAACATTTGGTTGCGTTTCCACAAATCCATTGGATCTTCTCCATGTTTCTGCTTTTCTATAGTTAACTTTAAGATTTTTAATTTTCCAACGACATAAAGACCAGGAAGCATCTAGATTACTAGTCTCCAAAAATTTTCTATAAAATATTTGTGCCGTTGGTTTCTAAAATATAACAATAAACATTTTTTTTCTTGTTTGCTACCACTGCACGCATAAATTTCTGCAATATAACCACCAACCTCAAATTCTGCTTGTTCCTTTATATATTGCAACAATTGTTTGATTTCATTATCAGCCCAACGTTTATTGTGTCGTTTATCACGATTTCGTTTTACAATAGTTTTTGTAGTTTTATCCATTTTAATTTAGTTTTGCAATAATTTACTTTTGTTTTGCAAATATACTACATGTATTTACTATACAATTTTATTTGGTTGTATAGCATTTTAACAACAGCGTTGTAAATTATGGTTTAGTATTTTGTGGTTTTTGTTGGGCAACCTACGGTTGCCAGATGTGTTAATTTTTCATTTTTTTAACGGAAATAAATCGCTTTTTTAGGGGTTAGGTTGGCGATGTATAGCCAGGTTATTACAAGTAAGTCCATCGAAACCCCACCAAACGACTTCTATCTTCATCGTTCCCACGACAATTGGATCTCCGCTCGGGAACGACCTGATTCTTAATCAACCAAATATTGTCAACTCAGCAATAGCTGCATCAACCGGAAGATATTTTCCCCAGAGAAGAACAACCAGTTACAGCTAACCTGTTACAACAACCTCTATCATCATCGTTTCCACGACAATTGGGACTCCGCTTCGGAACGACCCGATTCTTAATAAACCAAAGATTGTCAACTCAGCAAGCGCCGCATCAACCGGAAGTTTTTTTCCCCAGAGAAAAACATCCAGTTACAGCCTCTATCTTCATATCGGAAGTTGGAGCAGCGAACTTAATTATATCAAAAGTATTATTTGATCTCCACTAGAAATAAGTTTCAGAGTTCTAAAGTGCCCACCAGTATACATTTGAGTTTAATTGGTCTCCATTAGGTTATATCGTGAGTATTTTATGGTATCCACCAGTTAAAAACATAACCTCACTCTGAGGTAAAACGAAAGCAGGCGTTTAATGAAGGCAGCGCTAATCGAAAAGTTATACGAAGTAATGCACTAAATAAGTGCGGGGGAATGAGAAGTAACTCTATCGAAAGCTCGGCAACAAGCTAAAACTGATTTCCAACTAAGACCAGAATAACCAATAAAAAAAGCGCATATTGTAGTAAAATTATACATTTTTGGACCTTCTATAGTCGAGACTAGTTTTATGTATAGATAAGACTATAACCTAAATTATTATATAGTCGACACTATAGTTTAGTAACACTGTTACTAACAGTCGACATTCTAGTTTAATCTATAGCTGGACTATAGTCCAGTCTTAAGCTAGTCTATAATTGATACTATTGTCAAGTTTATATTCAAGAATTTAGTCTAGTCAAACCGATATTATAGTCTATAAACAAGATACTATAGTCGAGACTATATTCTATATAGAGTAGACTATAGTTTCGACTATAGACAATAGTCGAGAATATATTCTAGTTTATAATCGAAACTCTAGAATGGACTATAGTCTAGATTTGAGTTTATAGTCTACTTTATAGTCGAAACTATAGTTCATTCTAGAGTTTCATTTATAAACTAGAATATAGTCTCCACTATTGTATCTAAAGTAGTCTACAATAGAGTCTATAGTCAACTCTATAGACGAAACTATAGTCTACTCTATATTCGATATTCTAGTCTAAAGTATAGACCATAGTCTAGTATATAACTGTTACTATAGTCTTGTCCATTGTTGAGATTATATTCTAGTCTATAGCGTAATATATAGTCAAGACTATAGTCTAAAGTTGTCTAGTCCATAGCCCATATTCTAGTGTAGTCTATGATCGATCATATATCGAAATTATATCTAGTCTATAGTCGAGACTAAAGTCTAGTCTATAATCTACTCTATTGCGGTGACTATAGTGTACTCTTTAATCTGTACTATAGACTATATTTAAGTCTATAATCTCGACTATAACTATAGACCCGACTGTATTATACAATCGATTCATAATCTACTCTATACCAGCGACAGTAGTCTACGATCCAGACTATACTCTAGTCCATTGTCAAGACTATAATCGAGACTATAAACTATATTCTATTCAGTAGTCAAGACTATAGTCTATAGTTGGTCAATTGTTGAGACTAAAGTCTAGTCAGTAGTTTACTCTAAAGACTTAACAAAGGCGAATAGATTATAAGGTGAAGTCCAAGGCGAAGGGACTCTAAGGTGAAATCATTTCATTTTGCGGCGAATTCATTATTAGTTTGACAGCGTCGGGTTTGAGAGAGAATTTTTTTTATATGGAGTTTGACAGCTTCGGGCTGTCAATTGACAATTGACTGTTTAAATGACTTGACCTTATTAGTTTCGCCATGGAGGTAACTTTAGTTTACTCTCTAGTCTGTAGTTTAGACTATATTCTTATCTACAGTCTAGACTATATTTTTTAGTCTGTAGTCGTGATTATAGTTGAAACCAAAGTATGTTGAAAGTATATCTAGATAGTTGGGAGTATTGTCAAGCCTGTAGATTGTACACATATGGACAGTAAAGTCCATACTAATAATAATTCAGTCCATAGTAGTTTAAATTCTTAATAATTTCAACATTTTCATTTAATTCTTTAATAATTTAAATCTTTATTAAATATTTTGTTTTGTTTTTTTTAAAGTTTATTCGATTTTTTATATAATAAATTATTCGTTAAAATTTAACGCTAACATTTTATTATAGAATATGTATTTATTTAAAACTTATGCGTTTTTTCTTGTCAATTTCATGTTTATTAATATGTTTGTTTAAATTCAATTGATATTATGTTTTGGGGTAATAATTCTAAACAATATGTATATATTTTTAATGTTTTAAAATTCTAACAGTTTTAAGTTATTTAGAAATGGGGGAGTGGAAAAAGGGCGTGATTTTAATTAGGTTTATTTTATTTGAAAATTAGAAAAAAGAAATAAAACAAAATTTAAAAAAAAATACTTCAAATCTAAATGTACAGTTTTTAAAAGGTTAAAGGTTAATTATTAATTATTTAAAAAGGAGGTACATACATTATTATTTATTTATATTTATTTTTAATTGATATCATTTATTGTTTATTATTTATGTATAAATAAAAAATACAAGGGTTAAATGGTAAAATAACTAAAAAAATTAAATTCATTTTTAAAAAAATAAGTAAAAAAAAAACAAATAAATTTTGTTTAACTTAAAGCTAATATTTGATTTTTTTCTTTTTTTAATACATAGAGATGATTTTTTTAAATTGTTTTTTTGCAATTTATTTCAATTTGTTTTTGCCGAGAGGAGAAACTAATAATTGTTCTGACGGTGTTTTTTAATTGTTCGTTTATAGATTGTGCGTTTTTTTATTAATTTTTAAATGCAAATAGAGAAATTTAGTCATAAACCTATAAAAAAACATTAGTTGTGTTCACATTTAAAGTTGTATGTAGTTGGCAAACAATTTGTCATTCACTTGAAACTGTTAGCTTAAAATTTCTTCAATTTAACTTTTTTTCCACCATTTTTTTTAAATTGCTTTTCATTTTGTTAATTAATTGAACAATATAGAATAGTTTTAACTTTTTAAATGCTTTTTTAAACAATAAATACAACAAAAAAATTAAGTACAACCAGTACTTATGTATACATAATCTAATATTAAATAGATTTTAAAAAAGATTTAAAGAAAAAATGTTTTAAAAACATTTCTCTTAAAAAAATTCTTTCATTATTTATTTTATTCTTTTTAAAAATCAAGGCCTAATTTGGATTGTTTTTTTTTTTTCTTTTGTATTATAAAAACTTTAAATACAAACTACTATTTAATTATATATAAAAAAAATACAAATTATTAAAATTAGTTTCTCTATAAATACTTTCACACACTTACTCTCTGCTTGTTAGCGCATTAGTTACAGGGGGGAGGGGGGATTTTGTCTCGGTCATTATCGGCAGTTTGAAGAGTGCATTTTAATTCTCTATAAAATAATGTTCTTATAATAATAAACGGCTTAACAATTAATAAAAGCGAGATTGCACTACAGAGTCCTTGGAAATGAAACATCTTAATAACACTCTGTATTCTTTTTGTTTATTTTACGTTATCGGCAAAATTTAATAACAAACTTTAGGCCAAAAGTCCTTGATGGGTTAAACTTAAAAATACTATCAGCAGGCCTGGAAGAAAGAAGACAAACAAAAGGTTCAATGATTTTAAGTTGAGTGCTAGTATAGTTCTGGTTCAGTCTTAGTTCAGTTCTAGTTCAGTTCTAGTTTAGTTCTAGTTCAGTTCTAGTTCAGTTTTAGTTCAGTTCTAGTTCAGTTCTAGTTCAGTTCTAGTTCAGTTCTAGTTCATTTCTAGTTCATTTCTAGTTCAGTTCTAGTTCAGTTCTAGTTCAGTTCTAGTTCAGTTCTAGTTCAGTTCTAGTTCAGTTCTAGTTCAGTTCTAGTTCAGTTCTAGTTCAGTTCTAGTTCAGTTCTAGTTCAGTTTTAGTTCAGTTCTAGTTCAGTCTATTTCCTTTCTGGTTCAGTTCTAGTTCAGTTATAATTCAGTTCTAGTTCATTTCTTTTTCAGTTCTAGTTCACTTCTTTTTTTCAGTTCTATTTCGGTTCTAGTTAATTTTTTTTTTCAGTTCTAGTTCAATTCAATTTCATTTCATTCATTCTTACCTGCAATTGTATTGAATTCATCTCATAGCCGCCCTTACTTTGCATTTGTGTTTGTATTGCATTTAAATGATTGGTCGACAATTCCACATCGGCTGAACCAATATGACCGGTATGTTGAAAATTCGTAGGATTACCAATCATCGAACGATCGATACGTAAACGTTGATGTCTTCGTCGCGAAGGCGATTGTGGTTGATGGAAACAACAGGAGAACCATTGTAACCATATATCACCGGAATTTGCCATTTTATTGCGTCTATTTGATTTGCTATTGTTGGCCACGATTAAAAAATTTTGTAAACAAGATGAATTAAAAACTCTAAAAAGTTTAGTATGGCGTTCGTGAGTAAGGAGAATGGATAAGTAAAAATTCGTTTGAGGTTTTTGGGGAAAAGGGGGTGATATTGTTTAAGGAGTTTATTGTCGACTAGGGAGGGTTTTTTTTGTTTTTTTGTTAAATGCTAAATCGAGATTGTTGCAGCAAATGTTGGCACAAACTGAAAAAGAAAGTAGAAAGGAAAGGAGAGTAATTAATTAAAAATACTATAGAAATTATTTAAAGAACTACCGTTAGTGGTTTAGAAAGAAAATTTATAAAGTTAATCATTCAGGGTGAATGGTTAACATCGCTTATATTAACACTAAAACAGAGTTGCTAAAAAATCTTATTACAAAAAAAAACGGTTAAAGTTTGTTAAAGAAAACACCTTTTTTTGCAAACTAAAACCAATAAATACTAAAAAAAATGTGTTCTCATTTTAATTAAACAAACAAAATACAAACATTTGAAGTAATAATAAATAAAACCATAATAAATTTATGATTACAAATGAAAAATTAGCTAAGGAAAAATGAAAAACCACAAATAGTACACTTTAAGTAACAATTTGTGGTTTCCAACAAAACACACAAACAAATAAATTAACATTTGATTTGAAAAATAGTTTTTAAATGAGACTGCCGACTCTTATTTATTAACAAGAAAAGTCATAATTCTCATATAAAATTACAAATATTCACACCTTTTCCAAAGCCAAATTAAAAAACAAAAAGTCAGTCTAAGCCGCTAGTCAGTTAGTCAGTCAGTGGCAATTGCGTGCCGTTGCACTTGAATAACAATTTAAAAACATCGCTGAGATACTGGTTATACAGTCAGTTACAGCATGTAATAATAATAACAATAATAAAAAAGAACTTTATAGTATTTGTAACTGGGAAAAGAAATATAGTGTTTGTTTTACTTATAAAATTAGTCAGTTAATTTCTTTAAAATTATATAGTATGTATATCCAAGATAAAAGTAATGACACACTGCTGCTCGTTCGTTGTTACCTACACACGTTTAAACGCAACCGAGAAGAAAAGTTGCTAAAACAAAGAGAGTGAAAAAATTACAACTTTTTCTGTGTTTAACAAGTTGTTTTTGTGTTGTTTTTACTGCTTTTTTTGAAACACAAATAAAATATGTATGTTTTTTGTAGAGTAATTAAACAAATAAGAAATTAAATTGTTTTATAAATTTAAGATTTGTTTACGTTGAACAAATAAGAAAAGCACACACACACATATAAACGTTTTTGAACCATTTAGCTGTTTTTTGCTACTTGTTTATTTATTGGTTGAGGAAAAAAGTAATTTCTAAAAAGTAAATAACATTCCAGAAGCAGATTCTAATGCTGAAGACACTATTTTTTCTTACATGTTTAGATCCTCTTCAGTTGTATTTCAGTTATAATTCTGTTCGAGTTCTACTTCAGGTTAGTTGAGTTCTAGTTCAGTTCTAGTTCAGTTCTAGTTTAGTTCTAGCTCGGTTCAAGTTCAGTTCTAGTTCATTTCTAGTTCAGTTCTAGTTCAGTTCTAGTTCAGTTCTAGTTCAGTTCTAGTTCAGTTCTAGTTCAGTTCTAGTTCAGTTCTAGTTCA
The DNA here is from genome assembly GCF_022045245.1 of Lucilia cuprina. Lineage (NCBI taxonomy): Eukaryota > Metazoa > Arthropoda > Insecta > Diptera > Calliphoridae > Lucilia > Lucilia cuprina. The sequence continues at coordinate 92,763,843 of NC_060952.1, read as the reverse complement.
GTTCTAGTTCAGTTCTAGTTCAGTTCTAGTTCAGTTCTAGTTCAGTTCTAGTTCAGTTTTAGTTCAGTTCTAGTTCAGTTCTAGTTCCGTTCTTGTTCATGTTGAATATAATGTTATTTGTATTTACTGTAAATACTTTGTATGATAATTTTTGTAGTAAACAGTTCAAATATTGTACTTATGAATTGTATAATTTTCAATAATTTTTTACTTCAATAAAAACCTTTATATATAACACATCAATATTCAACTGGTTATGGGCCCAGGCACTCTCGATAAGGGCATAATATAATTTATGGAATAAAAATAAAGAAATATTTGTGCAAATTTTCAAAAATAAAGGATATTAAAGAATAGCACGAGGCCTAGAAGGAAATAGTAAAGATTTCAAGACGCCTAGAAAGAAAATTATCAAAAAGGAAATAGTTTTTCACAAGACGCCTTGAAGGATATATTTTAATATCAAGACGCTTTGGTATATTGAATTATCATTGAATTATCAGTAAGTTTCTCACTATTTTCAAGTCGCCTAGAAAGGATAAATTGCAAATAAATATTTCAAGACGCCTAGAAGGGAAAATAAAATAAAAGCTGGAGCTGGTGTTGTAAGAGCCAAAAAACTTTCTTAAATATTAAATAAAATTTTAAATATATAGATTAGTGTTGTAATCTAGAATTTTTGAGGTTGTGTTATAATCTAGAATTTTTGAAAAGGGTTAGTAATAATAGGTAAGGGCTAATTATGGAAGAATTTAAAATTGAAAAATTACGCGGAGCTGTGAATTGGTGTTCATGGAAGTTCCAGATGCGTATTATTTAAAAATCCATGGAACTTTACAAAATTGTTGATGGTTCCTACCGAAACCCAGTTATGCCAGATGGTTGTGGCGATGCAAATAATGCATTATATCTTCAAAATCTACAAATTTGGGAGAAAGCTGATATCAAAGCTCAAAGGATTATTATTACCTCAATTGATAACGTTATTATGAAATACTTGATGTGTTATAAAGAAGCAAATGAAATTTGGCATAAATTACATAGTGTACATGAAATGCAGACCGAAGTAAGCATTCATTTGTTGCAACAAAAATTTTATGAATTCAAAAAGAATTCAGAAGACACTATTGAATTACATATTGCCAAAATAGTTCAGTTCTATTTCAGTACTAGTTCAGTTCTAGTTCAATTCTAGTTCAGTTCTAGTTCAGTTCTAGTTTAGTTCTAGTTCAGTTCTAGTTCAGTTCTAGTTCAGTTCTAGTTCAGTTCTAGTTCAGTTCTAGTTCAGTTCTAGTTCAGTTCTAGTTCAGTTCTAGTTCAGTTCTAGTTCAGTTCTAGTTCAGTTCTTGTTCAGTTCTAGTTCAGTTCTAGTTCAGTTCTAGTTCAGTTCTAGTTCAGTTCTAGTTCAGTTCTTGTTCAGTTCTAGTTCAGTTCTAGTTCAGTTCTAGTTCAGTTCTAGTTCAGTTCTAGTGCATTTCGAATTCAGTTCTAGTTCAGTTCTAGTTCAGTTCTAGTTCAGTTCTAGTTCAGTTCTAGTTCAGTTCTAGTTCAGTTCTTGTTCAGTTCTAGTTCAGTTCTAATTCAATTTTAGTTTAGTTCTAGTTCAGTTCTAGTTTAGTTCTAGTTTAGTTCTAGTTCAGTTCTAGTTCAGTTCTAGTTAAGTTGTAGTTCAGTTTTATTTTAATTGTAGTTCATTTCGAATTCAGTTCTAGTTCAGTTTTAGTTCAATTCTAGCTTAGTTCTAATTCAATTCTAGTTTAGTTCTAGTTCAGTCCTAGTTTAGTTCTAGTTCAGTTCTAGTTCAGTTCTAGTTCAGTTCTAGTTCAGTTCTAGTTCAGTTCTAGTTCAGTTCTAGTTCAGTTCTAGTTCAGTTCTAGTTCAGTTCTAGTTCAGTTCTAGTTCAGTTCTAGTTCAGTTCTAGTTCAGTTCTAGTTCAGTTCTAGTTCAGTTCTAGTTCAGTTCTAGTTCAGTTCTTATTCAGTTCTTGTTCAGTTCTAGTTTAGTTTTAGTTTAGTTCTAGTTCAGTTCTAGTTTATTTATCGTTCAGTTCTAGTTCAGTTCTAGTTCAGTTCTAATTCAGTTCTAGGTTTTATTATTTGAAAAGTTCAGCCAGAAATAACTTTTTCCCTTCGCCAATATCTAAATAAACAGCATGTTTAAGGCTTCTGCTCTAATTGTTCACAGTTTTGTATGTAGGTTTCTCATTTTGTTTTGTTAAATTTCTTTAAAAATTTATTTGTATTTCATTTAGAAATGTAGTTTAAGACTAAAGATCATATATTTGACGGCGATGATGTAGATAGTGATGATGATGGTATCAAAAGAACATAAGTAAAGCATTAAAAAATTAAATAAAAAAACTAAAAATGAAAGTTGCTAAACCGCTTAAAGGAAAAATTCAAGAATTTTTTTTAAAGTTCTTTAATTTTCAAACTTTTTATTCTTTTAAAGCGTAAAAATTAATGATTAATACTCTTCCTATATGTACGATATTTTGAATATTATATCATCTTGACCTTTGTTCATAAAGTTTTAATAAACAAAATCAATTTTATCATCATGATCATTATTATTATGAATGTTTTAAATAAATACCCTTTCTTATCCCTTGTTAAACTCATACATATCATGTTGTTGTTTTCTTTATTAAAAAAAGCAATACTTTTTATTTATTTTTACCTACAAAAACTGTGTACAAATACTTGATTCTTCCCAAAGTATTTAAACAAAAATAAATAAATAAATAAACATTTATGTATTTTTTTCTTTTGAAATTTTATTTTTTCATAAACATGTCCGATATCAAGTTCATTGCTTTTTTTATACAATTTATTTTTTATTTTTTGCTACTTTTTCTACCTTTAAGTATATTGTGATTTTTTAAAACGTATGTACTTGTGAGGAGAATGGATAGATGGATGTATGCACGGCTGGTTGAATGTTTGGATATTAAATATTGTTGGTCTACATTATTCATCGTGAGAGGTTATAGAGGGGAAAATGATTATGGCGCGTTCGTTGTTAACGTGAGGTTAAATATTTTATTCACATTGTTAATGTAAAGAAATTGGCAAGTAAGTTTTCATTTAATCCACTTAAGCGTAAAATTAAAAGGGGATCTTTAATCATGTCAAAATGAGGAAATAGAGTGAGAATTTACAGAGGGAAGATGAGATTTAAAATAGGTTACTGCACTTTTTGTAGAAAAAATGGTGAAATATAAAATATATTTCCCTTAAACACCTTTACATTACATTATATGTACTTAATTTATACAGATATAAGTTACAGTCAGTCATCGTGATTTTGGATTGAACAAGAATTGAACCAGAACTGAACCAGAAATAAACTAGAACTGAACTAGATCTGTACTAGAACTGAACCACAACTGAACTAGAACTGAACTGGAACTGAACTAGAACTGAACTAGAACTGAACTAGAACTAAACTAGGACTGAACTAGAACTAAACTAGAATTGAATTAGAACTAAGCTAGAATTGAACTAAAACTAAACTAGAACTGAATTCGAAATGAACTACAATTAAAATAAAACTGAACTACAACTTAACTAGAACTGAACTAGAACTGAACTAGAACTGAACTAGAACTAAACTAGAACTAAACTAGAACTAAACTAGAACTAAACTAGAACTGAACTAGAACTAAACTAAAATTGAATTAGAACTGAACTAAAACTGAACAAGAACTGAACTAGAACTAAACTAGAACTGAACTAGAACTGAACTAGAACTGAACTAGAACTGAACAAGAACTGAACTAGAACTGAACTAGAACTGAACTAGAACTGAACAAGAACTGAACTAGAACTGAACTAGAACTGAACTAGAACTGAACTAGAACTGAACTAGAACTGAACTAGAACTGAACTAGAACTGAACTAGAACTGAACTAGAACTGAACTAGAACTGAACTAGAACTGAACTAGAACTGAACTAGAACTGAACTAGAACTGAACTAGAACTGAACTAGAACTGAACTAGAACTGAACTAGAACTGAACTAGAACTGAACTAGAACTGAACTAGAACTGAACTAGAACTGAACTAGAACTGAACTAGAACTGAACTAGAACTGAACTAGAACTGAACTAGAACTGAACTAGAACTGAACTAGAACTGAACTAGAACTGAACTAGAACTGAACTAGAACTGAACTAGAACTGAACTAGAACTGAACTAGAACTGAACTAGAACTGAACTAGAACTGAACTAGAACTGAACTAGAACTGAACTAGAACTGAAATAGAACTGAAATAGAACTGAACTAGAACTGAACTAGAACTGAAATAGAACTGAACTAGAACTGAACTAGAACTGAACTAGAACTGAACTAGAACTGAACTAGAACTGAACTAGAATTGAACTAGAACTGAACTAGAACTGAACTAGAACTGAACTAGAACTGAACTAGAGCTAACCTAGAACTGAACTAGAACTGAAATAGAATGGAAATAGAACTGAAATAGAACTGGAATAGAACTGAAATAGAACTGAATTAAAACTGAATTAGAACTGAATTCGAAATGAACTAGAACTGGACTAGAACTGAACTAGAACTAAAACTAGAACTGAACTAGAACTGAAGTAGAACTGAAGTAGAACTGAAGTAGAACTGAAGTAGAACTGAACTAGAACTGAACTAGAACTGAACTAGAGCTGAACTAAAACTAAACTAGAACTAAACTAGAACTAATCTACAACTGAACTAGAACTGATCTATTACAGAGCGTTTCTTTTAGAGATCACTAAAAAATGTAGCCATTTAGCATTTTTAAATAATTCATTAGAGATACTTCCTGAAACTCTTTTTAACTCTATAAAATAGTAGTTAAATAGAATTTTAAAGCTATACATATTTAATTTACAACCCAAATTCTAATTGTATGTCTATTTAAAATGCCAAATTTTGTTACCACTGCAATTAAGCTAAATTAAAATTCACTGTTTTAGTGACAATCACTTTTCGCAGCTAAAGTTAGAATAAGTAATTTTTTGCTTAAAATTTCATTAAAAGTTAGTTTAATGATGAATAAACGAAGTTAACTTGGAGCAAAACTTAAAGTATACAAAGTACTTAGATTGAAGATAACGTGATGGTATCTTTTTAATTGATCGATGAAATTATAAAAAAGTTCTTAGATTGAAGGTAACTTGAGATTGAAATTAATTAGGATCGTTTTGAATTGTGTTGAAAATGATTTACAATTGAAGCTAAACTAGAGAATTATAATGAAATATGATCAAATTGAAATGATACCATAAAAATTGAGGCCTATTTAGAGATTAATAAAGATCACTTATAGAATTGATGAAGATCTACAAAAGAAGCTTTATACCGATCTGGGATTGATGTATAATTTGAACTATTTACAGATCTTAGATTTAAGTAAAACTCTAACATTTGTTTAGCACTTCATAACTTTATTTATTATACTTAGATTAGAAAGTAATTGGAATGTTTTTACGTGTTTCAAAGCAAATATATTGTGATCTTTGTATATATAAAAGACATTTTATTAACGCCATTATTTTCTTAATAATTCATTTGAAAAATAATTTATTTCTTTTTTTTATTAACATTATTACTGATATTTTTTATTATAGTTTTACCTTATCAATTTAAATTAAAGCAAAAAGAAATTGTAATTTATTTTACACAATAAACACCATGATCATCATCATCATCTTCTAGTTAAAATCTAAGACATGTAAGTAATTTATTTTTATTGTTATTTATATATAAAAATATAGTTCTTATCGGTCAGAGGAATTTTTTTTTATAAATTTTTACAATAAAATACTTTCTATTTTACAAATATTGTAAAAAATCGTTTAAATTTAACTTCCGTTTTCAAGTAAAAAATTTTGGCTTTAATTTTGAAAAAAACATACAAAATAATCTAGATTTTATTAAAACTATTTCAATTTATTTATTTTGTTTTATTATTGTATGTTTTCTGTCCATTTTTTTTGTGAAAAATACGTGTTTTTTATATTTAATTATTTTCAATTTTGCCATTTTATATTTAAATATTCAAGTCTTGTTTAGCAACTCTTTTTAACTACTCATTCTCAGTGGATTTGTGTTGTTTTTAAGACAATCGGAAATTGTTAAGTACAACATTGAAATTTATAAAAAGAAAAAATTTGTTGTAATGTCATCTATGTTGACAAAGACGGCTTCTCTTCAAAATAACAACAGTAAAAAAAAAACGCAAAAAAAACGTTTGACATCAATAATCTAGACACGCCCTTTTGGGTGGTCAATTGGGTATTATGCCAATTTTTCTTTTTTTTTAATATTATGTCTTTAAAGTTACATTTTATAACTATTATGTAATTTCAATTAACATTTCTTTCAAATAAATTGGTTGAGAAATTCAATTTAAATTAAAATCCTAAAATCATTTTAGTTTTAACCTAGATAATAATATCATTATCAACAGAAATTGCATTTCAAAAACTTTAAGGAATTCAAAAATAAAGAAGAATTTCAATCCTCTTAAAATCTATATAATATTTAGCTTATTATTTATTTATTTTTTATTAATCGTTATTGTTAAAAAAATTGCTTAAAATTAAATTAATTCAATACGTGTTGTAGTACAGTTTTTTATTCATCAGAAATTGTATAATTGTTTTGAAAAATATATAAACTAGTAATATTAATTACGTGTTACTTTAACATTTAAAACTAATGTTTGTATTATTAACATTAAGTTTTATAATTTATGTCATTATGTTTTTTTTTTTTTTTATTTTAAATTTTAAAACTTTATAGCTATTTTGAACATACATGGGAGTAGTTAATTATATCGATTAATTAATTGACGATTTCATTAGCATTAAATTGAAAAAAAATTATAATTATTTTTTTTTTCATTGGCATTATTTTGTCTAATGGTAATGGTTTTTAATGAAACGATTTCATTAGTAATTATTTAAAAATAAATTTTCATTACCATTATTCAATGGATTTTAAAAATGTTCGAACATTACTTCTAATTTCGAAATTAATTTCGAATATCCGAACATTATAATGTATTGTCATTAGGTGAAATCATGTATGGCAAATTTCAGCACATTCGGATCAGAAAAACTAGTTTTAACAGCTTTAAAAATTTTTCGAACACGAGTTCGAATTTTAGAAAAATTTTTTTTTAGGTTTTATGACACAGAGATTAATTTAAAAACATAAAAAATTTTTCGAAAATAACTTCGAAATTTCGAACTTAATTTCGAATATTTGAACATATTATTGCATTGTCATCAGATGTACTTATGACTGCAAAATTTCAGCCAATTTGGGCTACGGTTTTAAAAATTTAATTTAAAAATTTAAAAATTTTTCGAACACGAGTTCGAATTTTCGAAATTTTTTTTAGGTTTTATGACACAGAGATTAATTTAAAAACATAAAAAATTTTTCGAAAATAACTTCGAAATTTCGAATATTCGAACATATTATTGTATTGTCATCAGATGTACTTATGACTGCAAAATTTCAGCCAATTTGGGCTACGGAAACTGGTTTCGAACACGAGTTCGAATTTTCGAAAAAATTTTTTTTAGGTTTTATGACACAGAGATTAATTTGAAAACATAAAAAAAATTCGAAAATAACTTCGAAATTTCGAACTTAATTTCGAATACTCGAACATATTATTGTATTGTCATCAGATGTACTTATAACTGCAAAATTTCAGCCAATTTGGGCTACGGAAACTGGTTTTAAAAGCTTTCAAACCTCGAATCTTCGAAAAAATTTTCTTAATATATTTTTCGACAATTATAAATACTAATTAAATTCGTTTTTGAAAATTCATTATCAAATTCATTACCATTATCAAAAAAAGTTATAATGAAAAAAATATAATTTTCATTAAATGGTACTTAAAATATTTTTCATTACAATTTTTTTTATAAATGGTAATGAAATTTTAATGCTTAATGAAAAATTCCCATGTATGATTTTGAAGAACTAAAAAATGCTTAGTTAGAAAATAAATACGAACCTAGAGCGAAACAAGAGCTGAACCAGTACTCAACTAGAAGTGAACTATGACTGAACTAGAACTGAAAGAGAATTGAATTAGAACTAAACTGGAACTGAACAAGAACTGAACTAGAACTGAACTAGAACTGAACTGAACTAGAACTGAACTAGAACTGAACTAGAACTGAACTAGAACTGAACTAGATCTGAACTAGAACTGAAATAGAACTGAACAAGAACTGAACAAGAACTGAACTAGAACTGAACTAGAACTGAACTAGAACTGAACTAGAACTGAACTAGATCTGAACTAGAACTGAACTAGAACTGAACTAGAACTGAACTAGAACTGAACTAGAACTGAACTAGAACTGAACTAGAAATTAACTAGAACTGAACTAGAACTGAACTAAAACTGCACTAGAACTGAACTAGAACTGAACTAGAACTGAACTAGAACTGAACTAAAACTGAAATAAAACTGAACTAGAACTGAACTAAACTGAACTGAACTAGAACTAAACTAGAACTAAACTAGAACTGAACTAAAACTGAACTAGAACTGAATTAGAACTAAACTAGAACTGAACGAGAACTGAACTAGAACTGAACTAGAACTGAACTAGAACTAAACTAGAACTGAACTAGAACTGAACCAGAACTGAACTAGAACTGAACTAGAACTGAACTAGAACTGAACTAGAACTGAACTAGAACTGAACTAGAACTGAACTAGAACTGAACTAGAACTGAACTAGAACTGAACTAGAACTGAACTAGAACTGAACTAGAACTGAACTAGAACTGAACTAGAACTGAACTAGAACTGAACTAGAACTGAACTAGAACTGAACTAGAACTGAACTAGAACTGAACTAGAACTAGAACTGAACTAGAACTGAACTAGAACTGAACTAGAACTGAACTAGAACTGAACTAGAACTGAACTAGAACTGAACTAGAACTGAACTAGAACTGAACTAGAACTGAACTAGAACTGAACTAGAACTGAACTAGAACTGAACTAGAACTGAACTAGAACTGAACTAGAACTGAACTAGAACTGAACTAGAACAGAACTAGAACTGAACTAGAACTGAACTAGAACTGAACTAGAACTGAACTAGAACTGAACTAGTACTGAACTAGAACTAGAACTGAACTAGAACTAAACTAGAACTGAACTAGAACTAAAACTGAACTAGAACTAACCTAGAACTGAACTAGAACTGAAATAGAACGGAAATAGAACTGAAATAGAACAGGAATAGAACTGAAATAGAACTGAAATAGAACTGAATTAAAACTGAATTAGAACTGAATTCGAAATGAACTAGAACTGGACTAGAACTGAACTAGAACTAGAGCTGAACTAGAACTAAACTAGAACTAAACTAGAACTGAACTAGAACTGAACTAGAACTGAACTAGAACTGAACTAGAACTGAACTAGAACTGAACTAGAACTGAACTAGAACTGAACTAGAACTGAACTAGAACTGAACTAGAACTGAACTAGAACTGAACTAGAACTGAACTAGAACTGAACTAGAACTGAACTAGAACTGAACTAGAACTGAACTAGAACTGAACTAGAACTGAACTAGAACTGAACTAGAACTGAACTAGAACTGAACTAGAACTGAACTAGAACTGAACTAGAACTGAACTAGAACTGAACTATAACTGAAGTAGAACTGAACTAGAACTAAGCTAGAACTGAACAAAAACTGAGCTAGAACTGAACTAGAACTCAACTAGAACTTAACTAGAACTGAACTAGAACTGAATAAAAACTGAAGTAAAACTGAGCTAGAACTGAACTAGAACTAAACTAGAACTAGAACTGAACTAGAACTGAACTAGAACTGAACTAGAACTGAACTAGAACTGAACTAGAACTGAACTAGAACTGAACTAGAACCGAACTAGAACTGAACTAGAACTGAACTAGAACTGAACTAGAACTGAACTAGAACTTAACTAGAACTGAACTAGAACTGAACTAGAACTGAACTAGAACTGAACTAGAACTGAACTAGAACTTAACGAGAACTGAACTAAAACTAAACTGAACTAAAACTCAACTAGAACTGAACTTAAAAAGTTCAACAATTAATGATTCATTTGGAACTTTATAAAAATTTAAAATTCAAGCTATATTATGACTTTATACATTTTTGCGACCAATGCCAAAAATAAATTTTATAAATATTCTCGATCAATGCCAAATTGGAACTTTATAAAGCTTTACGATCGAAGTTTATGAAGAACGATTACCAAGATATTGATAAAGAACGATAATAAGTCTTTGATTTGCGATCGAAGCTAAATTAGAAGCAGGTCTTATCGTTAAAGTATTTCGAAACGTTTTAAATGTGTAAACCGAGAAAGGACGTTAGATAATAATTTATAGTTTTTTAAACTTGGTTAAAAAAGAAATTTAAAAGCTTTTACTTCCTTACAAAATAATGTCTTTCAAAGAAAAAAAAGCCAAACTATTTTGCATAAAAAACGTATTATTTTGTAATTAAAGCTTTAACTAAAATAAAATACATATTTTTGTTGTAACTAAAGCAAAAAAGAAAACTGCTTAATCTTTATTATTTTTAAAGAAAACGAAAAACTAAAAGAATTGATTTCTTTTACAAAATAAACGAATAAAAAAATAAATAAAAGAAGTTGCTGTTTCAGCCATTCAATATAATCACTAAAGAACATTCACTGCACTCAACAATCAATTCACCGACTTCGTCGTCAACCTCCTCTGCTGCCACCTCATCACCCTCATTGTGGTGTTGTTGAACGAAAACAACGCCTTCAACACTACCATCAGCAGTATTGCCGCCACCACCACCACTACCACCATCATTCTTTTTATTTTCTTCTATATTGGGGCTGCTTTTTGTATTGTTTTGGGTGCTTTTGTCTGCGTCATCATCATCATCGCCAACACCATTGTTGTTGTTGTTGTTGTGGTTGCTTTTGATTTGTATATCATGATGTTGATTGTTGTCGGCTCTGCCGCAATATTGTTCAGCTGACTCATCAACAATATATTGACCGCCACAACGGCAATCATATGTATAAAGATATTTTGTTTTTTCCTTCTCTTTTTCCACCTTCTGACTGTGTTCTCCATCAACATCATCATCATCATCGTCATCTTCTTCTGACAAATAGTAGTCTCCAGTATTTAGTTGTTTTTTCATTTCACTTAATTTAATGTGTGCGTAAATATTATTATGCGTATGAAATTTATTTAACAATTCTTCAGCATCATATTGTTTACGTTTTACAGGGTCTTTTAAACAATTCCACGCCTCGGTTATGGCTACAAACTCTTTGTCATTTGATTCATTATTAATTTCTAATTTTTGTAGATTATTTTCCAATTGTTGTTGTTGTTGTTGCAATTTATCAGGATGATATTGTAAAATCAATTGTTTATAATTTACTTTTAATTCTTCAAGTGTAGCATTTGAGGTGACATTAAGTATTTCATAGAAATTACGTTTTCTCTGTGACATGTTTTCCTATGTATGTTCAAACTCTTTCGGTGATCTGTAAGTAGGAATATGTTGTTTGAAATGAAAAGGTTTTATTCTATATTTGTTATCAAAGTACTTACATAGATATGAGTAGAGAAGAGTAAAATGAATTTTGGTTATGAAGACGATAACTAATGTTTTTTCAGTAATTTTTTTTTTTCTTAATCCCCATTTGATATATAAACTATACATTTTGTTTTTAAGAGAAATTGCCAAGTCGCGTGTGTACACACCTTAGGCCATTCCCTTTTTTATATATATTATTATTATTTCATTTGTATTTACTGTCGTTTGTTTTTCACTACCGCAAACTTTTCAAATTGCTCATTTATACAAAGTTTATATATAAATATTTTTCGTTTTAAAGGATTATATATATTATATGATTATATATGTTTGGATGATGGTTGTTTGATTTATAATGTTTGTTCAATATTAATTGTAATAATAATGACCATTTCATTAATTTTATTTAAAAACTTATTATATTATATGTGTTTAAAATGTATTCAATTGTGGATTATTATCATATATAAAGTTCGATGAATTTTTATAAACTAAATGGAGAAAAAAAGTAAATAGTAAACTTTTGAGGAAGTCTTTTTCTAAACTTCTTAATAACTTAATAACAAACCTCTCAGATAATGTATAAGATTAAGTAATTAGACTGTCATTCACAAAGTAATAATAAAGACTAGAGAGTAACTATCCATGTAAGAGTAGTCTAAAGCTTGATTTAAATTGCCAGAAGAACAAAAGAGAAAAAGTCCAAAGAAGTCGTGAATGTGAATGATTTGTAAGTAACATATAAAGCAAGTGCAGAAGGATGTAATTGAGAAGTTTCTCAATTTCCATCTTGTCAAGTTTTTAGAAAACAAAAATTCACTTAAAGACCCCTAGTATGGCTTTCGTAGATGTCGCTACCTACTTGCTCATTACAAGGAAAATTCATTCATTAGCCGCACTGTATGTGGAATAAACTTACTGCTGAAGTCTTACTTGCCACTTTCGATATAAGAAGTCAAATGTCCACAAACACTACTCCATCTACCTTCCTTCCCACAACCTATTTCATTAGTTCTAACACAATGATTCTATAATTAGGAGGACTTACCCTTAGTAATCCTTTAATAAAGATATAAGAATATACATCATCCTATCTATCTATCTATCTATCTATCTATCTATCTATCTATCTATCTATCTATATATCTATCTATCTATCTATCTATCTATCTATCTATCTATCTATCTATCTATCTATCTGTTTATCTATCTATCTATCTATCTATCTATCTATCTATCTATCTATCTATCTATCTATCTATCTATCTATCTATCTATCTATCCATCTATTCATCTATCTATCCATCTATCTATCTATCTATCTATCTATCTATCTATCTATCTATCTATCTATCTATCTATCTATCTATCTATCTATCTATCTATCTATATATCTATCTATCTATCTATCTATCTATCTATCTATCTATCTATCTATCTATCTATCTATCTATCTATCTATCTATCTATCTATCTATCTATCTATCTATCTATCTATCTATCTATCTATCTATCTATCTATCTAGTGTATAGTCTAATCAATACTCTTGTATATAGTCTAGTTTATAGTGTAGTATACAGTCTAGTTTATAGTGCAGTCTACAGTCTAGTTTATATTGTAGTCTACAGTCTAGTTTATTGTTTATTCCATAGCATAGTCTGTAGTCTTGTCTATAGTCTAATCTACTGTACTGTCTAGTCTGTAGCCTAGTGTAAATCATAGCCTACATCCTAGACTATAGTCTACTGCAGTCAAGTCTATAGTCTTGTCTATAGTCTAGCCTATAGTGTTTAAACTAGTCTATACTGTATTCCATAGTTTAGTCTATATTCTAGCCTATTATCTAGTCAATAGTTATATCTACATTTCAGTCTAGAAAGATAATGTTCAGTTCCCGAGTAAATGAAAATCTTTGAAATTCTCTTTCACAAACACGAAATAAATTAGCTGGACCCGCATTTAGTCTACTGTTTTAAAATACATATATTATCTCAAAAGTTTTAGTTATACAAAAAAATGTAAATGAATACGCCTATATTATTGTTTATAGGGGTTCTTTCTCTTTGGCAATAATGCGGTGACTAGAATAATACTTAAAACACAATATTCGATAAAAATATTAAGCGATGTCGCAGCACTAATGACACATGATGGGCAAATTGTTGGCTAGTGGGATTGCATAAATTTTGCATTAAAAACAATTTTAATTGTTAACTTTGCATTATATAAAACTTTTTTTTTGATAAATATAATAGTAATTAACAAAACTTTTGCTTTCGAAATAGAGACAATTAAATATTGTTAAAAAAACAGTTTAAGCAAATTTCAACAAAATTACTTTTCAATGGTTTGTAGTTGATAATTATTATTATTAGATTTTGTTTAACTAAAGAAATGTTTAACTAAAAAGAGGAAATCAACAATAATTACTAAAGTTCAAGAAAGAAATTGGGACAAAATGACATTTAAAAACAATTTAAATTATGAAAAAAGTAATAACAACAACAACAACAAAACAAATGTCATATAAATGACCGATACAAAACAGACAGACAATTAGGTAGCAGACGGGGAAAATTTGAGTGAGGAAAAAAATGGAAAAACAAATAACCAATAGGCCGACCGGTAGTAACGGTAACAGACAAAAATAATAATAAAAAAAACACAAACACAAGGCGCAAAAGCAAAGCAAAAGAAAGTAGTGGAGGTAGGTAGATAGATGATGATAGTAAGTGAACATGTTGTTGTTGTTTGTATTAATGATGGAGCAAATGTTTTGGTTGTTTTGTTACTTTACTATACAATTGTTCCTGGTAGTTTAAGAATATGAAATAAATAAACAAAAAAGTGGAGTTGCAGGCTTTTTTTAACTGGATGTTGGGAGACGACAGAATACGATTTAATTTAAAATACAATGACCTAATTTTAAAATAGCAGGAAAACTTCTGCTACTGCTAGCAACTCGTAAATTAAGGAACCGAACATACGTAACAACAACAGCAACTAAAAATATCTATAGACTATAAATTATGGAAGAAAGCAAACCAAACAGGAAATAAAGAAAAAAATAGACACCTAAACGAAATACATACAATGACTTTTTCATAAATTAACTATAATTAAGAAAAGATTTATATCTAAAAGTTAGATTTTTTTTATGCAAATTTTTTCTTTGTATAAGAAAAAAAGAAATTAAGGAAAATATGGTATAATACACCTTGGTAAACATTTCACAACAAAATGAAGACACCAGTGAATAAAAACCAACTCACATAATGAATAATATTTATTACCTTTGAAAGAACAAAACCTAACAAAGGCAAACAAAAAAAATCCCACATTAATTATTGGAAACTTATTTTTAATACATAAAAGTTTTTAAATAATATATTTTATACTTAAAGTACTTGCCTTTTTAGGAAATTTTAGCAGAGTTCAGTCAGTCCGTCGCACAGACAATTAAATGAGAAAATAAATGCATTAAATTCGATATGTTAAAAGGCGGTAGTAGTTAATTAACTATTGTTTTAATAAACATCACTTTTTTCTTCTTTTTTATTTAATTAAACTAATACTTATTGCTTTTTTATGATATTTTTTTCTTAATTTAAAACATTTAATTTGCTTTATTTTTTAATAATTATTGAATAAAAATGAAACACTTTAACTGAACTTATGCAAACACTTAATAGAAAGACGAATAATCACTGAAAAGAAAATGTAAAAAATGTGAATAAGAAAACGGTAATTCAACAGGGTTGCATAGAAAAAGTAGCCGAAAATAATATTAGAGATGCCATATTTATTTATTAAACACTGCTTTTACTTTAAACAGAAAAGTGTAGCAAATACGAGATACGAAAAATACATTGACCTGATTCACACTAGGAAACTTTTTCTTAAGTCTCTTTTGAAGTTTCCTTAATGTTCACTAATAGAAACTTTTGTTTCAGATACTACTTGTTAATTGCGTGGAATGTGCCGGTCCACACCAGGAAACTTTTTTTTTGGAAAACTTTTGATTTTGTTTGAGAGAGAAAGATCTCTCTCGTGGTATTCTTCTCATTATTCTTATTCTTCTCATTCGTACAAAAAAAAAAAAAAATCAATGCAATTAACACGTTGTAACTGAAACAAAAGTTTCTACGTGTAGACATTAAAGAAATTTCAAAAGAGAATTTAGAAAGAGGTTTCCAGTATGGACCAGGTTTATGTTGAAGAAAATGTAGTTTTTATAAAATTTAATTCTTCTTTCACTTCCCAATAATAATTTGTTCAATAAAAAGAAGTTTATATTATTTAGCCAAGAGAATAAGATTATTTTACTGCGCCTAAAGTTTACGTAAAACATAATACATGTAAAATGTTGTTTAAGAACTGCCACTACCTTAAGTGAATATGCCTTGCACTCAGCCATACAACACTTAGGGTTCTATAAATCGACTTTCGAATAATCGAACAATCGACTTTTTGTCGAAAAAAGTCGAAAAGTCGAAGTCGACTATTTCGTTCCAAAAAAGTCGATAACTCGACTATCGTCTATGAAAAAAGTCGAAAAGTCGACTTTGTAAATAAAAGTCGAAAAAAGTCGGAAAGTCGAAAAGTCGAAAAAAGTCGAAGAAAGTCGGAAAAAGTCGGAAAAAGTCGAAAAAAATCGGAAAAAGTCGAAAATAGAATGAAGTCGAAAAAACTCAAAAAATTGCAATAAATATATAAAATATAAATATTTTTTTTTATTAATAATAATAAATAATAATAATATAATATTAAATGGCAACATTATAAATTTACGCTTCTGGCAAATTTTTAGTCGAAAAGTCGAAAATTGTCGGGAAAAGTCGAAAAAAAAGTCTGAAAAGGTCGAAAATAGTCAAAAAGTCGGAAAAAAGCGAAAATAGTCGAAAAGTCGGAAAAAGTCGGAAATAGACGAAAATAGAATGAAGTCGGAAAGTCGAAAAGTCGACTATTTATAAAATATTAAAAGTCGAAAAATCGACTTTTAATTAAATGAATAAAGTCGAAAAATCGACTTTTCATAAAATGCAAAAAGTCGAAAAGTTGACTTTTCGTTTCAACTATAGAACCCTAACAACTCTATGTTTATTCGTCTGCACTTCGAAGTGCCATCACACTGTCAAACTAATTGTACAAAAAAAATCAAAATAACAAAGAACAATCAGCTGCTCAGTTAACACTACCTTATAGTTAATACACCTGGCTGGCATTTTAAAGTATAGGCATACTGTCAAACTCCATATATAAAAAAAAACAAAATAAATAAGCTCCGTTTTTCTGAATTTGGCACTATCTTTTAATCTTGCTTTTGGATTGTCTATGTACATTTAAATACACAAATATACAACCCTGTATTAAAAAAAAGGCGCTTTTTGCCATAGATTTTTGTAATTTTAGCTTTTGTATTAAATCTTATAACAATTTATTTTAGTTTTATTTGTATTAATTTATTTAGTTAAATGTTTAAAACTACTGCCTTTGAGATTTGGCGCCATGAACAGTCATCGCCCAAGTTAATTACTTTAATCAAAGAACTAGATGATCATTTGGCTGGTGGTTTACCTTTGGGTTTGGTTACAGAACTCTGTGGAGCTCCCGGAGCAGGTAAAACTCAATTTTGGTAGGTAATCTTATGTCTGCAACACATTTAAATGTTTTTAATTCCAACTTTTCTTTTAAGTTTGCAGTTATGTTTAAATGTTCAATTTCCCGAGCATATGGGTGGTTTGGGCGGCAAAGCTTTTTTCATAGACACCAATCAGGACTTTTCACCTTATCGTTTAAAAGGTAAAAAAGTGAACATCTAATAATCTGTAACCACATTAACAATAAAACAATCCAGAAACGTAATCATTATTTCTTTTTATCCTTTTACAGAATTAGCTGAACACATGGAAAATCATTTCCAACACACCTTAAAGAAACTTTACTCTAACATGGCCACCACCTCCTCAGCCTTTAAAGATTTTTGCACTCCACAACTGTTACAAAATGTTTCTTATGTCTATTGTCACGATTATGTGGAGTTTATGTCTACTATACATAATTTTCGTAATATTTTTATAGATGATTTAAAAATTAAACTCATTATTATTGATTCATTTTCATTTTGTCTTCGTCAATTGGATGATGTAAAAATAAGGACTCGTATAAATTATGAGATTTTAAATGATTTGCAAACTTTGGCCATGGAATTTAATGTGGCGGTAAGTTTTGTTTTTAGTATATGTTCAAGGAACTCTTATTTACTGACTATTCCTTACTTGTAGGTAGTTATTACAAATGAATTGACAACGCGTCATGTAGACAATCAGTGGTTAGTGGCTCCTGCTCTGGGTGATTCTCATACACATAAAATTAATCAACGTTTGTTATTAAGTCATGATGAGGAAAGGGATTATCATGTGGTAATGGTGGATAAATCAGTTTTATGTGATAAAATCTCCATAGGATTTAAGGTAAAGATAAAAAAGCTTGACATTGCTATTGTGTCTGAAAAATTAAAATTTCAGTATTTTTATAATTAAAAATATCATTACAATTTGGAAAATAATATATCGCCCAGTGGGATTCGAACTCGAGTCTAAAGATTATTCAGTTAATAATATTATTATTATTACAGTTCGAAGAAATCACTAATCTTAATATAGCTTGAAATAAGTTTTAAAAAGAAATACATCTGGAAATCTTATGTTCGTAAGAGGGATTGTTAAAATAACTTCTTTTAATATAATTAATATATCTTGGTTCAAAATTCAATTAATTTATGATCGACTTTTAGTATGGATTCTGCATTAGGAAATTATATGCACTTTTATCATACTTTACATCGATATGATCTAATTTTCGGGTATGTACCTTTTTTCGGATTGGCCGATTATGTACCTATCATCGAAAAGGCTTATAATGTACAAAATGATGATAATCATAATAATGATAATCATGTTGTTGTACCTGTTCGACTTTTCCTGAAAAAAAACCATTTTTGATCACACAGCTCGGCTGTGGCCAAAGTTTTTCCTGGGTAAAAACGCTTGGTTGATATAGCTCTCGAATACAATATTTGACCGAGTATGACTTGGATAGTTTCGGTGCTGAGAAAAAACTTTTGGTTGACATAGCTTTCGAAGAAAATCTATGGCCGAGTATGACTCGAATAGTTTCGCTGCGAAGTTCCAATTGTTGTGTGAAGCAAACTTCTTCTTGAGCAATAGAAGCGTACTCACTTACTTACTTACTTACTTACTTACTTACTTACTTACTTACTTACTTACTTACTTATTTACTTACTTACTTACTTACTTACTTACTTACTTACTTACTTACTTACTTACTTACTTACTTACTTACTTACTTACTTACTTACTTACTTACTTACTTACTTACTTACTTACTTACTTACTTACTTACTTACTTACTTACTTACATACTTACTTACTTACATACTTACTTACTTACTTACTTACTTACTTACTTACTTTATTACTTACTTACTTCTTACTTCTTACTTACTTACTTACTTACTTACTTACTTACTTACTTACTTACATACATACTTACGTCCTTACTTACTTACTTACTTACTTACTTACTTTCCTATCACACAATTAAACTTGTTTCACGGTGTTTTTATATTTCCCAATGAAATACCAAACTTATCTTTCCTACAATAACAATTTATCTTTTCATCATTTTTGCTTTTAGATAAAATCCAGTGGAATACGCAGTATAACAACATGAGATTGTAACTTTTATAGTGACTGTATAAAAATCTTACCAACCAAATGGTGAGTGATGTTCAATTTTTCTTATTTACTAGCTTGTTATAGCGTTATAAAAATAACTTAAATGATGCATACATACTGATCTTAGTATGCTTGCTGTTATTGAGATATATACCCCTTCGTAAAAACACGTCATACTTTGATTCACTAATGACGCATTTCGCAGTTGTTTGTAAAATCCTATAATAATGCTAAAAGAAAACATGATCACGTGATTATAAGTAAAACTTTTGCTCGCATTAAGAGATCTTATTTACAACAGAAAAAAAAGAGTAAACTTTAAAACCTGTCGTAGTCATTCAACTTTGTACTGTAGGTTTTATGTATCTATAATGGAAAATTCTATTATTTTCTTTTTTTTTTGCTTAAGATATGCAAAAAAATTGCAATATCAAAATGGAGAACCATAAAGTGTATTTGTTTGAATAAAGTTTATAAATGAGATTACGAAAGATAAATTGAGAAATTTTTCATTTGTTTAACAAATAAGTTTAATTGTTTAGAAAACAAATTGGTATATAATTTTATTCTCATTTATCAGTTCTCTTTAACTATATTGCTGAAAATAATTCACAATTACAATGTCATTAGTTGTCTATTACATTTCTACTAACTACTAAACTACGTATTAATATTATTATTCTCTTTATTGTATTATTATTTTATATGTGTCTGTGTAATTGTTCTATTGTTGTGATTCATCAATACTCCAAGGTGTAGTTTTTAGTATTAGATTCTGTTTTTTTTGCAATTCTCAAAATTATGATGATGTTTAATTTAAATATTTTTTTTGTATTTCGTTGTATGCTTAAGAATTTAATTTCATAATTGTGATTCAAAAGGGAAGTTAAATATAAAATGGGAATTTGTGAAATTAATTTGTTAATTATTTTAAAACTATTAAATCATTCTGTATGTAAAAATTGTTTGAATTTTTTTTACGATTATCACTTACAAGTTATTTTTGTTGAGTTTAAATGGAAAATGGTTTTGTAATTAAATTAATGTAACGTCTGCTGATATTTTGCGTATTTACTACAACTATTTGCAATGATTTTTTTTTAAATATAAATGTTTAGTCAAGTGCTGTAAATTAAAGATTGTTATATTTTTTTCCTTGTTCTTGATTTAAATATTACTACTCTACTACGTTTGCAAGATGAACCAGAGTTTTTTTGCTACAATTGTTTTATTAAATACGTGTTAAGGAATTTAGTTGTAATGAATAAATTTTTATATTTTATCACGTAAATAAGTTGAGTCGAAGATAGGTAGATAGACTGAACTAGAACTGAACTAGAACTAAACTAGAACTGAACTAGAACTGAACTAGAACTGAACTAGAACTGAACTAGAACTGAACTAGAACTGAACTAGAACTGAACTAGAACTGAACTAGAACTGAACTAGAACTGAGCTAGAACTGAACTAGAACTGAACTAGAACTGAACTAGAGCTAAACAAGAACTTAATTTTAAGAATTGAATTATATATTTACTTCAACTGACTAGTCTAAAGGGTTACACATCTTGAGGTTAGATGACTAGACGTGCTATTAATGTCTCGCAGTGTTAGCAATAAGATCAAAAGCGAAATGAAACTGAAATTGTAATAAAAACAAACTTAAAACCTTAAATAATGAGTCATTTTAGTTAAGAAAAACAAAAATGAATAAATGCAAATAAAATAAAATAAAACTAACTGAAAAGGGAAAGCAGAGTAATATGAAAAGAAAATTGTTACATGTAGTTTGACATACTTTGTAGTTTCCTTTTTGCAATGAAAAAATATGACAAATTTTAAAACAAACATTTGAAAAGAGACAAACAAACTGGAAATTTATTATAACGTATATGAAAATAACGACATGTTTCATATGAAATAAGTCTCTTTTTATTCGATTTTATAACAATTCAATGCTCTTTTATCTCTTCTTTTAGCTTATAGAGGGGCCGTTTTTGGGTAGCCTTCATGGGGTAAATATCTGCTCATATAATAATGACGTCATTTATTATTTGCTATACACACCGGTATGAATACTCTTTCGTATTATGTGTGCTAGGGAGACGTATATGGAGGAAAAGGGGGCATGAAATACTTGTACTACATAACAATTAAACAGATTTTTATATATATTTTTTTTCGTAGAGTAGAGCCGGTATTGTTTGTAGATTACTGCTGTGACTGCAAATGTGTCAGTATATTCTCTAAAGTTGATTGAAATTAATAAAACTGCTGGTGCCAGAGAAAAACGTTTCAGTCTTATAACAAATTTCAACGCGTTCACAACGTTGCTATATACTTGTTAATTACTGGTAAATAGAAGATTTTTTATACATATAAAAATATATTATTTAAAAAGAAATTTTGTTGTTTAAACAAGTTTATTTTGCTAAAAGACAAATAGAAATTAAAAAAAAAAACAAACAAAACAACAAAAAAAAAAAACTGTGAGAAAAAAATAACAATTAAGTGCAAAAAAGTTTATAAAATTTTAAATACTAAATAGAAATAAAACATCAAACAAGTGCTAATTTGTGTTTTGAAAAAAAGTTTTCAAATATTTTTAAACATGGGTGCGGCATTTTTATAAATAAAACAAAAACTAAATAGCAAATGAAATAAAAAAAATTCTTTAACAATTTTTTTTAATTCTTTTAAAAATCTTCCTTTTATCTTAAACAATTTGGTGGAATTTTTTTTTCTTTAAAAAACTGTATTAAGATGATGACATCATCATTTTTCATGTACTCCTAGTACATAAATTCAAAATACTCTCAGCCTAACAGCAGCCAAAAACAAAAAACAATTCGTGGCTTGTTTTTTGTTTTTTACCCACACACCAACACAGTCTCACCAAATTTGTATATTCCTCTAACTTGTTTTTATCTAAATTCCCATAAAAATTATAAAAAAATATTTAAAAAAAAAATTCCCTACTTTTTTTAATTAAAATTCTTTAACGTTTATAGTTTTTTTTTTTTTGCTTTAGAAAGTTTTTTTTTATTATTGCAATCTTAGCTTAATAAAAGCTTTTTTAATTTAATGTTTATTTGTAATGTACTCACTAGTGACCTAATTCAAGAAAAATTACCGACTGCATTCTTTACAACTACGCCCATCATGCGCAAATTATTGTGAAAGAATCTCCAAAGAGTAAATATTTTTACAATTTTCTATGCGTAAATGACTGGGAGAAAGATTTACAATGAATCACCTTTTTAAATGTGTTCTTTTTTTAAGGGAATTTTATTGATTACTTTGGAAATAAGTCATAACTAAATTTTCCGAACTTGAACTAGAACTTGAACTAGAATTGCATTGGAATTGGAACTAACTAGAACTGAACTAGAACTGAACTAGAAAAGAACTAAAACAGAACTAGAACAGAACTGGAACAAAACTAGAACTGAACAAGAACTGAACTAGAACTGAACTAGAACTGAACTAGAACTGAACTAGAACTTTACTAGAACTGAACTAGAACTGAACTAGAACTGAACTAGAACTGAACTAGAACTGAA
>NC_060952.1:92717919-92740786 GCF_022045245.1 Lucilia cuprina | reverse complement strand
CTAGTTCAGTTCTAGTTCAGTTCTAGTTCAGTTCTAGTTCAGTTCTAGTTCAGTTCTAGTTCAGTTCTAGTTCTAGTTCAGTTCTAGTTCAGTTCTAATTCAGTTCTAATTCAGTTCTAGTTCTGTTCTTTCATCAACGTTTCTATGGAAAGATTTGCTCTTTTTAAGATAAATTTATATGGGAATAGTTAAACTGTTTTATACAATGGATTTGGGGGACAGTTTACTTTATTTTTGAAACTTTTAATATTGGAAAGATGTCATTGTTTCAGAATTGTTTTCTATAGAAAAAGTTTGTTTTTTTTATAAAGAACGTTAATGAAAATGATATAATTTTTTAAATAACTCTCTTTCTCACTTACCATTTGGTGTATTCTGCTGAAAATGATTACCATTCGTTTGATAACGCTGCACATGATTATCAGCCGATGTCGGGACATTACCATTAATGCCAGGCGTAGAAAAAGCACCCGGCGATTGGGCGTCATGACCAAATTTGGCAGCAAACTGATGTATACCCGAAAAGGGACCACCAAACGCGGAGAAATTCATCATTAACTATAACGTTTAAACACTCAATGCACAACGGACAGGATATTTATGATTTGTTGTATATTTATTTAAATTTAACCGTTAAAATTCAAATTTATTGATCTTTTATTAAAACACACATACACTTGGCTTTACATATGATGATGATGATTAGTAATAGAAAAAAATTATTGAGTTATACTGAAAAAATAGTAGTAGACTTGGGTTGTTGTTGTAGTACATAGAATATATAATATTTGTTGTTTTTGTTTTATTTTTATGTTTTTCGTTTTGGTTTGTATGAGTAAGTAAATAGAGAATAACTTTCGTTTTCCGTATAGTAGTAGTTGTCGTAGTATTCGTAGGTTTGCACTCACTTTCTCACTCACTAACTATATAAATACAGTTAACAATACAGTTCTAATAATAATACCAACAACAGCAATAACAAACCAAGGCAGACAACGATGACAATGTCGTCCGTCGTCTATATGATGATGGTTATTGTGGCTGCTGAGTTTTGATGAGGTTTTCTATGGTGGAAAGATGACGATGATGATGTTATAGTTAAAATGATGACGAGTCCATTTAATAAAATTTTCCTTTCTTTTTGTTTTTATTTGTTTTATAGTAAAAATGATTTGTTAAAAGTTACTAGCGGTGATTTAATCACTTTCCTTTTAATATAAATTCGCACTCTCTCTCTCTCTCTTTTCTATTTCAGGCTTTAAAACACTCTTTTAAAAGTTGTTGGTTTTTAAAATATCAAATTTACCACCATCTTGTAGTGATGTCGGAGCTTAACTACTCGTTTGCTCCGTTATGTAGGCAATATAAATAAACCATTACACTTCACTACTACTTTTACACTTTTACTACTTTTTTTATTTCAAATTTACTACTCTTTTTTTAACCGTTATGGTAGTTTTGTTGTTTACTTTTTTCGTTTTGTTTTGTTTTATTTTGTATTTCCTTCTTTGTTCTCACTTTACAGTTAACAACAAACAACATCCTTATTAAAAGTAATTTTCATTTTCAATATTCACAAAGAGAGTGAGAGTTGATGTGCTTTTTCCCATAAACTCATTACGGGAAACGAAAGCAAAATAAGTAAGAATTTATTCAACTCAAAACTGAGTGAGTGGAACTAACAAAGAGTTATTTTTTAAGGAAATATGAGTTCTTTAAAGGGGGAGTTTTTGTTTCTTTTTTTTTAACACTTTACAAAATATTTATTAACTTTTTTATTAATAAGTATTTTTTATTTTGAACTTTAAATTTCCTGTTTAAAATAAATTGTCTAAAACAGCAGTTTTATTTCAACAAAAATTCTTTTATAAAACAGAAAAACTATAAAACTTTATAATTACTAGTTTTTTTTTTTCAACACAAAACCGAGTAAAAAGCGTGCAAAAATAGCGACTAACTAACACGAGCGCCGACACCAAACTAATAACTTTCCTATAAAACACACTTGCGTTTTGTAATGATGATGATGCCAGCACAACAATAACAACAACAGCAACTACCACGATAATAAAAAAAAAACAACAACACGCTACAACCACCAGACCTTTAAACACCCACCACCCCCTGTTTGATAAAGAGAAAATAAAATAAAAACCGGAAACTTCTTACTCATTTACTGCTAAATACCAAACAACACCAGCTCACTCACTTACCACTGAACACTCATACTCTCTCAAATTTGTAAAACTACACTTTCCCTCTCTCACCCACCTTAATTAACATTACTCAAACACTTTAATGTTAACGATGGAAAAGGAATTTCGTTAATATTTTATTTTTGTAAACGAGTTTATAATTCAAGAAATTTTGTAGATCCTCCCTTACTAAACTTTAAAGTTATTACTTGGAGAGAAATTTATATTTGTGGCTAGAATTTATTTTATGCCTTGGCGCCATCACTTTTATAAAGTGTGGCTTATTTAGCTTTTTTCAGAATTAATTTTCTTTGATATCGACGGCTTTTTTATACAAAATGTTAATCTAAAACAGAACTATACTAGAACTGAATTAGAACTGAACTAGAACTAAACTAGAACTGAACTAGAACTGAACTAGAACTGAACTAGAACTGAACTAGAACTGAACTAGAACTGAACTAGAACTGAACTAGAACTGAACTAGAACTGAACTAGAACTGAACTAGAACTGAACTAGAGCTGAACTAGAACTGAACTAGAACTGAACTAGAACTGAACTAGAACTGAACTAGAACTGAACTAGAACTGAACTAGACCTGAACTATTATTTATTATCTTAGTTCAAATAGCCACATTGACAACACTAATTTTAAAGTTAAATGTAAAAAACAAGAAAGAGGGGATGAACTGCTAACAAACACCGCTGCCACTCTTTATCCATAACTCTCCCCAAACATGTAAATGCATTTTTTTTTGCTATTACAATACAAATGCAATGAATAAAAGGGAATGGTAAAATAACATAAGAGATAAACATGTAATATGAATGTAAGTATGCATGTTGTACTATATCCATATGTACATATTTGCTTTTATATGTTGTTTTTGTTGCTTTGTTTTAAGCATCCCCCTTTTTAAGGAATTTATTAAAGTTGTGATTCTGGTAAGGTTTTTAATTTAAAAAGCCTGTTTATTTTTTTTTACTATTAATGATAGTGCATAAATAAGTATACATACATAAGTTAGTACATATGTATTATATATAAGTGTTTATAGAAAAACTAGTATATATATAATAACTTCTTTGCACATAAACACTTATACGATGGTTATGGGGGAGCCATTGGGGTGGTAGACTTTTTATGGCATATTGTTATTTGTATGTGTTAGTATTTAGTTTTTTTCGTGTTTATGTTCTTCTTTTTATTATTGTTGTAATTGTTTTGTACATAATAGGTTGGTAAATATAGTATGTCTATAATTGTTGGAGCTTTAGTATATTCTACTTCCTTCTGATTTTCTATTTCTGTTAAAAAATAAGCATGAGTGTAATTGTATTATACCCATGTTAAAAGGAGTGAGCGAAATGCTACAATTGAGCGCCATTTTTTACAAAAAGAGAGAGAGTGAGTGTGTTAAACTACTTACTCTTTCACTTATTATTTTGTTTTTCTTGTTATGTTGTTGTTAGCAACCATTTTGCCATTAGGTAGCGTATTTCTTTCCTATTTTCCTTTTGCTACTTCGTTTGTTATTTCTAGTTAGAGCCGGCATATATCTAGATATTTGTAAGTATTTATTATTGTATATTCTTTTATTAGGTGTAAAATTTACACCGTAAATTCAAGAACAAACAGAGAACAGAAATGATAAGTGTCAAATACAAAATTATTGCTTATTTGTTTACCAATGATGTGTTAAGATGGAAATGTAAAAACTTAGTAACCTAGTGTTGAAATTGAGAGTAAAAATCTTTGAGAGAAAGTAGGGTTAGGACAAAATAAGCAGTTGAGCTAGATATGTGGTAAAGAAGAGGGCAAGGAAAATGGTGGGTGTTTGAGTGGAAATTATATATCTGATTAGAAAAACAACGAAATGAAAAAAGTGATCAAAGAAAAGAGAAATGGGAAATGAAAAAGTTGTGAGTAAAGGTGAGTAAAGGTGAGTAAGTAAGTTAGTAAGTAAGTAAGTAAGTAAGTAAGTTAGTAAGTTAGTAAGTTAGTAAGTAGGTAAGTAAGTAAGTAAGTAAGTAAGTAAGCTAGTAAGTAAGTATGTAAGTAAGTAAGGAAGTAAGTAAGTAAGGAAGTAAGTAAGTAAGTAAGTAAGTAAGTAAGTAAGTAAGTAAGAAAGTAAGTAAGCGAGTGAGTAAGTAAGTAAGTAAGTAAGTACAACAAGATAACCTTTAGAACCTCGGATACCTTACTATCAATAACATTTTAGCCAATTCTTTATTTTGTACATTATTGGACTTTTTCGATCCAAAAGCCTTTTTCCAGACAAGTCAAACATTTACAACAACATTATAATCATTAAAATCTCTAATATCATCACCATCGCTTCAAAAGTAGTAAATTCCTTATTTTGTACATTAGAGGACTTTTCGATATTTCCATAACAGAAAATTAGATCATATCGGTGTAAAGTATGTGATTTACATAAAACTGATTTATGACTTAATAACAAACGTTGAAATATACTAAAAATTAAACTTACCGCCACATAAAATTCCATTGCCAAAGTTTGCAAATCATTTATAATTTCATAATTTATGCGATTCCTTAGTTTACATCATCCAATTGACGTAGACAAAATGAAAATGAATCAATAACGAAAATTATGTATTGCTCCACATAGTCGTAATAATAGACATAACAAACATTTTGTAATAATTGTTGAGCACAAAAATCTTTAAAGGCTGAGGAGCGTATAGTTTGGAAATGATGCTCCATGTGTGCAGTAAGTTCTGAACATTTAAAGTTTAAATTTTAAACACAATACAAACTTAAAAGAAAAATGAGATTTAAATTTAAATGTAAATTTGTTGCAGACATAAGAATTTCTACCTAATTAATTTCATTCGCACCGGAAGCTCCACAAAGTTCTGTAACCAAACACAAAAGTAAATCACCAGCCAAATGATCATTCAGTTCTTTCATTAAACTTAGGCGATGACTGTTCATGGCGCCAAATCTCAAAGGCAGTAGTTTTAAAAAAGTTAAATAATTAAAATAATACAGATAAAACAAACTAAAATACACAATTTCTTAGAAAATTTAATACAAAAGCTTAAAAATACCAAAATTTATTGCAAAAAGCGCCTTTTTAATACAGAGTTGTATATTTTTGTCTTTAAATGTTCAAGTACAACCATGTATACTTATGTCAAAAAGTGTATATGTTGCCAGAGTAACCTTTTTACTATATACCGTAAATAACGAAAATCCCACATGCCCCACATTTCTACACATAAAACAAATATACATAACAAACAAATTAACCATATGTGTATACATATTTTTGTGCATTTTCTACAAGTACGCCATTTAATATAATGAACAAGATCATAATTCAATTTTTTGTCACAAATTTTTATCTCTAGCATTCCGTTTTTATTTAAAATCATTAAAAATTTAAACGTATTTGAGAACTTAAACCGCTTACTTTCGATTTTAAGCCGCCGCCAATATATTCAGTGTTAGCCAACGCCGTTAGTATTTGTCGGCGCAGGTGTCTACTCTTGACTAGTGCACTAAACGGACAGAAGGCGGCTAGAATCAGTTGGAATCGAAAAGAAAAAACGGGACGGAAAATTTTATAATTAATTGAAAAACAACACCAGTAGTAAACACGTGTGGTTCAGACTGCTGGAATTAGTATAACAACAATAAAGAATTAATTAAATAATACCTACTAAAGAAAAGCGGAATAAATATTTGCATGCAAAGCAAATAAATTAATAAAACACTCAACAAATTAAATAATCTACAACATGTTGGATAAAATTACCGAACAAAGAAAAGCGCTGGCGCTGAAATTATTCGAAATCAATGCCTTCAAATTCGGTGATTTCAAAATGAAAGTGGGCATCAATTCTCCCGTCTATTTTGATTTGCGTGTTATTGTCAGTTATCCTGAAGTCATGGTTAGTATCCTTTATTTAAGTGTCAAAGAAATTTTTCTTATAATTCCCTTTTTTCAGCAAACTGTTTCCAATTTGATTATGGAGCGCATTAAGGAAGAAAATTTAAGTGCCAAACATGTTTGTGGTGTCCCCTACACCGCTTTACCTTTGGCCACTCTAGTCTCGGTGCAACAGAACATACCCATGTTGGTGAGACGTAAAGAGGCCAAAGACTATGGCACCAAGAAACTGATTGAAGGTATCTATAGTGCCGGTGACACGTGTCTCATTGTTGAGGATGTCATCACTTCCGGTTCTAGTGTTTTGGATACCGTTAAAGACTTGACCAGAGAAGGTATTACTGTCACCGATGCCGTCATTGTTGTCGATCGTGAACAGGGTGGTGCTGCAAATATTGCCAAATATTCCGTACGCGTGCATTCTTTATTTACTTTGTCTTTCCTTCTCAATACCCTTTTGGAAGCGGGTAAAATTGATCGTGATACTGTAGAGGCTGTGGCTAAATATGTTTCCTCTGTGCAAATCGATGGTGATGGCAAATTTTTAAATAACAAAACAGAAGTTGGTGAGTAGCAAACACATATTACATGATATTCTTTATTTGTTTTTATTAGTATGATAATTACACCGTTTCTATACGAATTTTAAATGAGAAAAACTTACATTTGAAGAGGAACTTTGTTTTCATTGTTTGATTCTAAAATAATGTAAAATGCTAATTTATTTTCAAATAATTTAAACAATTTATTACAAAGAAAACAAATTAAGGTGGGGAGAATCAAACTCATTTAAATGCAGCTATTAATTACAGACGAACGTGTTGTTTTTAATAAAAAATCATGATTTATATGATTGTGGCGGGAATGTGACAGTTGTCAATACCGAACGTAATAGTATTTCTAGTGTAGCATTTTATCTCCTTTTAAAGCTTGTCTAGAGCAGTTATTCACAAGTTATCGCACATATATACATACACCTAAATTTATTAATTGAAAGAAGTATAAAAATTGACTGAAGCCGTTATCAAAACCATTTTGAAAAATGTTTTATTAAAGTTCTTACTGAAACGAAAGAATTTATAATTGGGAAAACTTTTGCGAAAATTGTTCAGTTTTCAAAAAATGGAATTTTTAGAAATTAAAGTCTTTATTTTCTCAAAATGTTAATTAGGCTAATTATGAACAACAATTTCCTATGTGTTTATTCCATTGTGCATGCTTTATTGGAGAGGGAACTGAAATTCCTGGGAATTTGTTATATTTGCTTATATTTAGAGGGCGAAAAGGGAAATTTCTGCCTTATAATCTTGACTATAGATCAGTCTATAGTCTTGACTATAGATCAGTCTATAGTCTTGACTATAGATCAGTCTATAGTCTTGACTATAGATCAGTCTATAGTCTTGACTATAGATCAGTCTATAGTCTTGACTATAGATCAGTCTATAGTCTTGACTATAGATCAGTCTATAGTCTTGACTATAGATCAGTCTATAGTCTTGACTATAGATCAGTCTATAGTCTTGACTATAGATCAGTCTATAGTCTTGACTATAGATCAGTCTATAGTCTTGACTATAGATCAGTCTATAGTCTTAACTATAGATCAGTCTATAGTCTTGACTATAGATCAGTCTATTGTCTTGACTATAGATCAGTCTATAGTCTTAACTATAGATCAGTCTATAATCTTGACTATAGATCAGTCTATAGTCTTAAATATAGATCAGTCTATAGTCTTAATTATAGATCAGCCTATAGTTTTAACTATAGACCAGTCTATAGTCTTGACTATAGATCAGTCTATAGTCTTGACTATACATCAGGGTATAGTTCTGACTATAGATCAGTCTATAGTCTTTACTTACTTACTTACTTACTTACTTACTTACCTACTTACTTAATTACGTACTTACTTACTTACTTACTTACCTACTTACTTACTTAATTACTTACTTACTTACTAACTAACTATATATTATAGATTACTTTGTAGTAATCTTCACTATAGATTGATCTTTATTCTGACTTGGATATAGACTATTGAACAGTTTGTAATCAAGGCTAAAGATGACTCTAGATCTTGTATAGTTTTATGGTCAGTTTATAGACTTGACTATAAAACGTTTTTTGTTAAACTTTTCATTTATTAAACGTTCTGTTCAACTGTTGGCAAACTGGTGTAAATTTTGAATAAATAACAAATCTTTCTTGATTAAGTGTCAACTGCAATAAAATGACTGCAAAAGTTCTTATTTATATAATTTATGTTTATTAGTTAAATTGCTTTGATTAGTAGGTACACAAAACACGCGTTAGATAAAAAACTATAAATAAAAAACAAAATTTCTAAAATGTTTGTTACTACAGTCCTACATAATACGTCTTAGTTATCTTTTGATTATATATATTAATACTAAACACTCTTTATTTTGTCTTTCTCTCTCTCTCTTACTCTTTCTTTTCTCATTGGTTTATTTTTTGTTGCTGCCTGCTCTCTACCGCCCCCCCCCCCTTAGTCAATGACTTTGTACGCACAAAAGTCTCTTTCGAAAGTCGTGCTAATTTGGCTAAATGTGAATTGGCCAAACAATTGTTCAATTTGATGGTGAGCAAAAAAACCAATCTGTGTTTGGCTGCTGATCTTACCAGATGTCAAGATGTTTTGGAAGCTGCCGATAAATGTGGACCTTATATCTGTGTTTTAAAGACTCATGTCGATATTTTGGAAGATTTCAATGAACAATTTGTTAATGATTTACAAGCCTTGGCTAAGAGACACAATTTCTTGTTAATGGAAGATCGTAAATTTGCTGATATTGGCAATACAGTGTCTTTGCAATATGGCAAGGGTTTATATAAAATCTCCAACTGGGCTGATTTGGTTACCGCCCACACTTTATCCGGTCGCAGTATTTTACAAGGCTTAAAGGCTGCCTTAAAAGAAGACTCCTCTAAGCCTAGAGGTGTTTTCCTTTTGGGTGAAATGTCTGCTACTGGTAATTTGATTGATGATAAATACAAAGAGGCCTCCGCTAAAATTGCTACAGAAGGTGCTGATGTTGATTTTGTGGCCGGTATGGTGTGTCAATCCACCACCTGTTTTGCCTTCCCCGGTTTAGTGCAATTGACACCTGGTGTCAAGATCGATGAGTCTGGTGATCAATTGGGTCAACAATACAATACCCCCGAACATGTGATTAAAGAGAAAGGTGCTGATGTAGCTGTTGTGGGACGTGGCATTTTGGAAGCTAAATGTATGGAAAAGGCAGCTGCTTTATATCGTGATCGTTTGTGGGCTGCCTACACTGATCGTTTAGCTAAATAATACTTTTTTAAGTTGTTTAATTTCTACTTTAATTCTGTTTGACTTATTATTTAAATATTTCTTTAAAAGAAAAATATTTACAAAATAATTTGTACCTTAATGCACAAAATATACATATTAACACAATTTAAATTGTATTTTTCCCCCACGTTTACTTACTTAAACTTCCAGTTTATTTTAATATTAATTACAAATATAACTAAATCAATATAACTTTGTTAAACAATATTCTTCATTCTTTAGCTTTTAAATGACGCATTTATTCTGCATGTGTTAAGTTTATTTTTTTTACATTTACTTTTTGTTTTGTTTTTTCCGTCAAATACATTAATTATGTAGATTTTTAAGTAACAATTTTTTTTATATACAAGTTTTCATTTCTTGTTTTCTTTTCAATTAAAATAACATAGAATTTAATCAACAAAGTAAATACAAAGATAAAGATAATAAAATTTACACTAATATATTCAAAACGTGTATTACTTACTACTTACTCTCTTTCTCATTCAAAAGAAGAAATGTTACAGACAGATTTATAAAAACTTGGATAAATGTTTGAAATTATGCAAAATTTTTGAATAACTTGTTGGATAGCTAACGACCCAGAAACATTAACAGTGAGAAAATTTTTACAGTCTAGGTCATAGATAAGTGATTTGTAGTCTTGGCTGTAAATCCGTCAATAGCCTTTACTTTAGATCAAGTTATAGTTTTGGTCAGCCTATAGTCTTGACTGTAAATCAATCTTTAGTCTTGACTAAAGATCAATCTATAGTTAAGATAATAGACTGAACTATAGTGTTATTCTATAGTCTTAACTATAGATCAATCTATAGTCTTAACTGTAGATCAATCTATAGTCTTAACTATAGATCAATCTGTAGCCTTGACTATAGATCAATCTATAGTCTTGACTATAGATCAATATATAGTCTTGACTATAGATCAATCTATAGTCTTGACTATAGATCAATCTATAGTCTTGACTGTAGATCAACCTATAGCCTTGACTATAGCCTTGACTATAGATCAGTCTATAATCTTGACTATAGATCAGTCTATAATCTTGACTGTAGATCAGTTTATAGTCTAGGCAATAGGTCAGTCTATAGTCTTGACTATAGTCTTAACTATAGACCAATCTGTAGTCTTGACTATAGATCAATCTATAGTCTTAACTATAGACCAATCTGTAGTCTTGACTATAAATCAATCTTTAGTCTTAACTATAGATCAATCAATAGTCTTGACTATAGATCAATCTATAGAATTGACTATAGATCAATTTATAGTCTTGACTATAGATCAATCTATAGTCTTGACTATAGGCTAATCTATAGTCTTGACTACAGATCAATCTAAAGTCTTAACTATAGATCAATCTATAGGCTTAACTATAAATAAATCTATAGTCTTAACTATTGATAAATCTATAGTCTTGACTGTAGATCAATCTATAGTCTTGACTATAGATCAGTCTATAGTCTTGACTAAAGATCAGTCTATTGTCTTGACTATAGATCAGTCTATAGTCTTGACTATAGATCAGTCTATAGTCTTGACTATATATCAGTCTATAGTCTTAACTATAGATCAGTCTATAGTTTTGACTATACATCAGCCTTGACTATACATCAGTCTATACTATAGACTCTATAGTTCTGACTATAGATCAGTCTATAGTCTTGACTATAGATCAGTCTATAGTCTTGCCTATAGATCAGTCTATAGTCTTGCCTGTAGATCAGTCTATAGTCTTGACTATAGATCAGTCTATAGTCTTGACTATAGATAAGTCTATAGTCTTGACTATAGATCAGTCTATAGTCTTGACTATAGATCAGTTTTGATAATTTGGTTATTTTTATATAAAGACTTCATCCTAAAACTTCCTTAGCAACTTTTCGGTTCGAAATATATTGCTGGCAATATGTTGCTTTAACAAAATGATTAGCAATAAAGTTGCTTAAGTGTTTAATTAAAAATACTTACTTTTTGTTAAAAAATAACTTAAACAAATTATGAGTATTAAAATTTTTTTTAATGATTTTAAAAATCTCAAAAACTGGAATTACAATTTATCAAGAAAAACAAAATGGAAAATAAAAGAAATAAATAAATTAAAAATATTTTAAATACAATTGTGAAATAGACAAGAGAAATAAACTTGCGACTTAATAAGAAGCTAAAGTGGCCAAAACATAGCCGGTGTCATCATCCATATCGTCCTAAAAGAAAAACAAAAAGAAAAAATCCAGAAAAGTAGTTTTTAGTTCATAATTTATTAAATTAAAGTAAGAAGAAACTTAATGTTTAAATAAAAACACATAAACCTTGGCCAAAAATGCTTAATAAAAAAAAACACATTTAAATAAGTTTCAGTTTTAAAATGAATTTTGAGATGGACATAACTTTTAAGAAATTTTATTTAATTTTTAATAGTTTATATAAATAAAAATAATTAATATTATTTGTTATAATTATAAGTTTTATAGTTTATTAATAAGAAGCTAAGGCAACCAAAACACGACAATAATCACCAGATAAATCATCCTGTAAAAAGAAATAAAATAGAAAAAAAACGTTTATGTGATGTGAAGTAAAATTTTTTAATTAAAACTCTTTTTTTTAAGATAAATTTTGCAATTTAGTTTTTAAGCTGTAAAAAGGCACTTTATTTAGAACAAAGATATTTTTTTACACAACAATTACAACACTAATTCTCTAAAGACAAATGTTTCGTGTTAAAGAAAAAGGGACATTAATTAATAAAATACTTTTGTTTAAAGAAATACAACAAAAATTGCACATAAAACAGCTATTTCTTTCAATATTAAAATACAATAATTCTTTTAAGGGATTTGGTTTTGGATTTTATTCTTTTTGGCTTTTTTTTTAATTCCCATTTTGTGGAAGTTGTTTTGTTTCTTTGTGGGGTTGTTCAAACGTTTTATGTTTTGCTATGTTTACCAAGCCACCAGAGTCTCTAACATGTAACCAATATCGGTTTCCAAATCTTCCTGTAAATTTTTTTTATTGATTTTTTTGCATGATTTGTAAACAAACATTTCAAATGAGAAGGAAGAAAAAAAAAAGAAGAAAAATACACAGTTTTGAGTTTTCTAGTGATTATATAAATGATTGGTTTTTAAAATTGTGTTTTTTTTTTTTTCAAAAAAAATTAAATAAAATTTCCCCTTTGGTTATTTATGTAAAAATGTGTTGTTTTTTTTTTTTGTAAAGAAATGAGTTGTTAACACAAGATTTGAAATAAATTTTGATTTTGGACCGAAATTTTTTTAAAACTAAAATTTTAAATGAATTGCCAAAGTGTTAATGAAATGTTTAGAAAGGAAAGTAAAAGATGGAAAGCAATTGTTAAATTATAAGAAAGTTAATGTTAGAGAAAAGAACATGCTTTAGTAGTTTAAAAAAGTTTAAAATATAAACGGGGGTTCTTTAAACCATTTTAGTTAAAAAGAAAAACTGACAATTTCTAAGCTACATTCTGACAGGGTTCATTAACAGTTTCAGTCTATAGTCTAGACAATAGTCCAGTCTTGGCTATTAATTAGTCACAGTCTTGATTATAGATCAGTTCAAAGTCTTGACTATACTTAGATAAGATAAGCTTATAGTACTGTCTATAGATTAGTTTGTAGCATTGACAATAGATCAATCTAAAGTCTTGACTGTATATCAATATATATATAGTCTTGCATATACTTAGGTCTGTTAGGTCTATAGCCTTAACTATAGATCAGTTTTTAGTCATGATAATTCATCAATATATAGCCTTGGCTACAGATCATTATTCCTATATATCAGTGTATAGACTAAACTATAGATCAGTCGATAGTCTAGACTATAGACTAGTCTATAGTCTAGACTATAGACTAGTCTATAGTCTAGACTATAGATCACTCTATAGTCAAGACTATAGATCACTCTATAGTCAAGACTATAGATCACTCTATAGTCAAGACTATAGATCACTCTATAGTCAAGACTATAGATCACTCTATAGCCTAGGCTATAGATCACTCTATAGTCCAGGCTATAGATCACTGTATAGTCTATGCTATGGATCACTGTTTAGTCTATGTTATGGATCACTCTATAGTCTATGATATAGATCACTCTACAGTTTAGACTATAGATCACTCTACAGTCTACAGATCACTGTGTAGTCTATGCTATTGATCGCTCTATAGTCTATGCTATAGACCACTCTACAGTTTAGACTATAGATCACTCTACAGTCTAAACTATAGATTACTCTACAGTCTAGACTATAGATCACTCTTCAGTCTAGACTATAGATCACTCTACAGTTTAGACTACTAAACACTCTTTAGTATAAACTATAGAACTAAGATAAAATTCTATACATTCATGCAATTTTTTCATGTTCGAAAATTTTTCGAACTTTATTTTGAAATTTTAAAAAAATCATATTTTAATCATTTTTTGAGTATTAATCCAATTAATTTTTCCAAGTTCGAAAATTTTTTGAACTTAATTTCGAAATTGTAAAAAACGATTTTTAATACTTTTTTGGTTTTATATCACTTTTAATATGAAATAACCAAACATTTTATACATTGAATCCAATTTTTTATGTTCGAAAATTTTCAAACTTATTTTCGAAATTCTAAAAATCAACTTTTTAAGCAGTTTTTGGCTATTGTTCACATTTAACGCTGATTAGATGAACTTTATTTAACATTTTACATCTATTTTTTATGTTCGAAAATTTTCGAACTTCATTTCGAAATATTAAAAAATCAAATTTTTAAGAAGTTTTTGGCATTTATTCACATTTATCTCGTAATTTGATGAACATTTTTATATTTTCAAGCCATTTTTCCAAGTTCGAAAATTTTCGAACTTAATTTCGAAATTGCAAAAAATTGACTTTTTAAGTAATTTTTTGCTATAAGAAGCATTCAACCTTGATTAGTTGTACGTTTTTTACTTTTTCCAATCATTTTTTCTAAGTTCGAAAATTTTCGAACTTATTTTCGAAATTCTAAAAATCGACTTTTTAAGCAATTTTTTGCTATTAAAAATATTTTAACTTGATAAGATGAACATTTTTTTTTATTTTCGATGCCATTTTTCCAAGTTCGAAAATTTTCGAACTTAATTTCGAAATTCTAAAAATCGACTTTTTAAGTAATTTTTTGCTTTTAAAAACTTTTCACCTTGATTAGTTGAACATTTTTTACTTTTTGCAGCTATTTTTGTTATGTTCGAAAATTTTCGAACTTAATTTCGAAATGCTAAAAATCTACTTTTTAAGCAATTTTTTGCTTTAAATAGCATTCAACCTTATTAGTTGAACATTTTTTACTTTTTGCAGCTATTTTTTTATGTTCGAAAATTTTCGAACTTAATTTCGAAATTGGAAAAATTTACTTTTTAAGCAGTTTTTGCTTTTTTTGTTTTTTTTAACAAAAAAATTTAGAGAATATAAGAAAGTTTTTAACGAGATCGTAAAATTGTTTTCAGTTTCTGCTGAAAATTTTAAAAAGTTTAAAATTTTAGAAAATTTTTTAAATTTTTGTTTATAACTAAAACTAGTTTCATTAAACCAAATAAAAACCATAAACGTATTGTTTTTTTTTATTAATTTTTGTATTATTTTTTTGGAGTTTTTAGGTTTTTTTATACATATTTTAAATTAAAAAATATTAAAAATAAAATACAAAATAACAAGATGAAAGAAAAGTGATTGTTTTGGGTAGTTTAAGAGATTATTTAAGAATTAAAGTATAAAAATATAGTAAATTAACAAAACAGTTTTAATTATATAACCATGTATTTATATATATGTATATAAAGTATGTATGTTTATATATATGAATGTAGTATGTAGGTTTAATTAAAAAACAAATACAACAAATAGGTAGTAAATAAGAGAAATGTCATTGGGCTTTTTTTGTTTTGTACAAATATTTTAATAATAATAATTCTTATTTAAAATTGTCATTTTTTCAATAGTTTAACAGTAAGTTCTACCCAAAATATAACTATTTTTTTTACTTTTTTTTTAGAAAAAACTATTTAATTGTGTATAAAAAATTGTTATTCGATTTGAGAGAAAAAAATGTTTCAGTTTTGAACTTTGCGTTGTTACAATTTCAAGGCAGATTAAGGTTTTAATAATTAGTTGTAGTTGTTTTTGTTTTTTTTATATATATTATTAAGTTATTTATCAATAATAATAATGATAATAAAAATTGTGCAGTTTTCTATAAATTTCTGAGATTTTTTATCATTTTTCTTATTAAGTTTTTGTTTTTTTTTTAGTATCCAACAATCGCCAATAGGGCACGCTTGTAATCGCCAGAAGTATCGCCCTGCAAATAACGAAGGATTTGTTTTAATTAATTTCAATTTTAATTTTAAAGGGAATTTGTTTTGTTTTTTAGCAAAGTTTTTTCTTAAGAAAATTATAAAAAGTTTCTTCTTTTAAAGTTTTAATAAATAACCGCACCGTTAGAAAGGAAGAAGACATGTTTTTTTTTTTAAATATTTGGTAAATTTTTAAATCATTTGAAAAAAGCACATTTAAACAACATTGAAAAAAATAAATAAATTTTGTTAATGAAAAAAAAAAAAAAACAATTCAAAAAGGGCCAAGTCTAATTTTCTAACTTTTAAAATCTACTTTAAGTCCTGTTTACGAAGTAATTGCAATAACAATCGATAGATCTTTTAGACATTTTTTATAAATTCTAACTTAAAATCTTTAAAAGTTCAAAAATTTCGAACATAATTGCGAATTTCACAAATTAGGAGCAAAAGGCTTCAAA
The DNA here is from genome assembly GCF_022045245.1 of Lucilia cuprina. Taxonomy (NCBI): domain Eukaryota; kingdom Metazoa; phylum Arthropoda; class Insecta; order Diptera; family Calliphoridae; genus Lucilia; species Lucilia cuprina. Next base: position 92,724,518 of record NC_060952.1, on the reverse strand, counting down.
TGTTTACCCAATAAAGGTTAAATATGAACAAAAGGGCAAAAACTACTTAAAAAGTAAATTTTTTAAATTTCGAAATTAAGTTCGAAAATTTTCGAACTTGAAAAATGACCTTAAAAAGTAAATAATTTCACTTATTGAAGGTTTAATGCTACGATATTACCAAAAACAGCTTAAAAAATAAATTTTTAGAATTTCGAAATTAAGTTCGAAAATTTTCGAACTTGAAAAAATTGATACAAAAAGTACAATATTTTCAACTAATCAAGTTTAAATGCTTAAAACAAAAAATTGCTTAAATAGTCGATTTTTAGAATTTCGAAATTAAGTTCGAAAATTTTCGAACTTGAAAAAATGACCTTAAAAAGTAAATAATTTTACTTATTGAAGGTTTAATGCTACGAAATTACCAACAACAGCCTAAAAAATAAATTTTTAAAATTTCGAAATTAAGTTCGAAAATTTTCGAAATTAAGTTCGAAAATTTTCGAACTTGAAAAAATAGATACAAAAAGACAATATATTCAACTAATCAAGGTTAAATGCTTATAAAAGTTAAAAATTGCTTAAATAGTCGATTTTTAGAATTTCGAAATTAAGTTCGAAAATTTTCGAACTTAAAAAAATGGCCAAAAAAAGTAAATAATTTCACTTATTAAAGGTTTAATGCTACGAAATTACCAAAAACAGCTTCAAAAATACATTTTTAGAATTTCGAAATTAAGTTCGAAAATTTTCGAACTTAAAAAATAGCTGCAAAAAGTACAATATATTCAACTAATCAAGGTTAAATGCTTATAAAAGCAAAAAATTTCTTAAATAGTCGATTTTTAGAATTTCGAAATTAAATTCGAAAATTTTCGAACTTGAAAAAATGGAAACAAAAGTAAATAATTTCACTTATTGAAGGTTTAATGCTACGAAATTACCAAAAACAGCTTAAAAACATTTTTAGAATTTCGAAATTAAGTTCGAACATTTTCGAACTTGAAAAATAGCTGCAAAAAGTACAATATTTTCAACTAATCAAAGTTAAATACTTATAAAAGCAAAAAATTGCTTAAATAGTCGATTTTTAGAATTTCGAAATTAAGTTCGAAAATTTACGAACTTAAAAAAATGGCCCCAAAAGGTAAATAATTTCACTGATTCAAAGTTAAATGCCAAGAAATGGTCAAAACCTGCTTAAAGAATATTTTTATAATTTCGAAGTCAAGTTCGAAAAGTTTTTCAAAAAACTGTTAAAAAAAGGTATATAATTTCGAAGTTAAGTTCGAAAATTTTCGAACATTAAAAAAATTGGATAAAATGTATAAAATTTTATGTTAATTCAAATTAAATGTGATAAATACGATAAAAAAGTGAGAAAATGCATTTTTTTATTTTCAAAATTAAGTTCGAAAATTTTCGAACATGAAAAAATTGCATGAAATGTATAAAATTTTATATTGTTTCATGTTAAAAGTGATAAAACTACCGAGAAAAACTTAAAAAGTCAATTTTTTAAATTTCGAAATTAAGTTCGAAAATTTTCGAACTTGGAAAAATGGCAGCAAAAAGTACAAAATTGTTAATAAATTACAGTTAAATGCTAAGAAATGACCAAAAACTGCTTAAGAAATAAATTTTTAGAATTTCGAAATTAAGTTCGAAAATTTTCAAATATAGAAAAATTGCTAAAAAAGGCATAAGATTTGTTTCTAATCAATATTAAATATGAATTCAAGCAAACAAAAACATTTTTGGTTAAGTTTTAGAATTTTGAAAATTTCGAACTTAATTTCGAAATTTGAAAATTCACGAATTTCTGCAATTTTGAATGTAAAATCATGAAATGTTTATTAGTTTTTTGTACAAATTTGAAGTTTAAAAGTTATTTTTTGTATTTTTTGTATGTTCGAAAAATTCGAACTTAATTTCGAAATTTGAAAAATCACGAATTTCTGGAATTTTGAATTTAAAATAATGAAAAGTTTTTTAGTATTATATAAATTTAAAGTTTTAAAGTGATTTATTAGGTTTTTTGAATGTTCGAAAAATTCGAACTTAATTTCGAAATTTCTAAATTTAAGACTTTTGATAATTTTTTATATAAAATCAAGAAATGTTTATTAGTTTTAAATAAATTTGAATTTTTAAAGTGATTTATTAGGTTTTTAGAATGTTCGAAAAATTCGAACTTAATTTCGAAATTTTAAAAAAAGTTAATTTTTAACTAATTTTTTAAAATAAACGATATTTATAGCATATGTACAAGTTTTAGATGAAATTTCAAAGAATTTTTCAATGTTCGAAAAATTCGAACTTAATTTCGAAATTTGAAAATTCATGAATTTTTGCAATTTTGCATTTAAATTTATGACATACTTATTAGATTTATATAAATTCGAAGTTATAAGCTGATTTATGGTGTTTTTTGTATGTTCGAAAAATTCGAACTTAATTTCGAAATTTCAAAATTCACGAATTTCTGCAATTTTGAATGTAGAATCATGAAATGTTTATTTGTTTTATATAAATTCGAAATTATAAACTGATTTTTTGTGTTTTTTGTATGTTCGAAAAATTCGAACTTAATTTCGAAATTTAAAAATTTAGAAATTTTGATAATTTCTAGCAAATTTATTAAATCAAACAAAATTTATAGCATTTGTAAAAGTTTTAGATGAATTTTTCAATGTTCGAAAAATTCGAACTTAATTTCGAAATTTCAAAATTCTCGACTGTTTTGCAAATTTTGAATGTGAAATTATGAAATATTCATTAGATTTATATAAATCCAAATTTCAAAACTTATTTTCGATGTTTTTTGAATGTTTGAAAAATTCGAACATAATTTCGAAATTTGAAAATTCATGAATTTTTGCAATTTGGAATAAAAAATCAGGCAAAGTTTATTAGTTTTTTTATGAATTTAAAGTTTGACACTGATTTCCAATGATTTTTGAATGTTCGAAAAATTCAAATTTAATTTCGAAAAATTTGATTTCAACATAATTTATACCATTTGTACAAGTTATAGAATAAATTTTATCTAATAATTGAATGTTCCTCAATAAAAAGCCCAACTACAGTTAAAATTTGTTAAAAATTTATAAAAAAACATGCAATTGATTTTTAATAAAAAATAAAAGAAGATGAACATAAAACAGACCAGAAAAAACTAACAGACAGACAAACTGAGAACAATATTAGTAAATTTTCAAAGTGTAATGAATAAAGAAAACCAAACACCACAATACGTTAATAGAAAAAGAAATTCAAAAAAAAACATAACGAAACTCACCTTAATCCAGGATTCCAAACTCTTGCCATATTTATTTTGGAATGCTTCTTTAATATCACCCAAATCGATTTCCGAACGGCTGACAATGATACGAATTAAAGTCTTATCCTTAGTGCCCAAACCGTGCATAGAATCATACAAACGTTCGGCAAAATAGTCAACTTTTGACTTGCAGCACTTGACAATGGCTAAGAAGCCCTTCTCAACTGCGCCGCTGAATTCACGTTTGATGGCTTTTTCGATATCATGGCCAGCCAAGTTTTCGTATTCCAAAAAGATTTGGCGTAATTGTTGGTAGGAGCGGGTAACTAAAATGGAATTGAATACTGATTCTTCGGTGCCCCATTGACCTTCACCGGCTTCGTATAGAGCTTGGGCATCAGCCACAGCAGCAGCTTCATCGACACCCTTTTTAGAAGAATAATATTATAAAAACTTTTTCTTTTAACTTTTAACCTTCGTTGTATAACTTACTTGATTTTCATCACGATTGCCTTGCACCAAAGACACACACAAACGCTTGAAATGTCCCGAGGTATCACCCTTCAAGTCTGATTCTAGAGATTTGCCAAAGCTTTGTTCATAGAACTGGGCAATGGTCTTAATACCAAAGTTCGATAGAGTGCAGAGAATTTCAATGATGGCTTCTTCATCGGTACCCAAACCGGCTACAGCATCGTGTAATTCTTGGGCATAGAATTGTGGCAGGGGAGTCATGAGAGCAATGATAACATCTTCGAATTTACCACCCAATTCGGATTTCAAATCGGAGATTAAATCTTTACCGAAAGAGGTCTTAAAGGCTTCGGCAATTTCCAAACGTTGAACAATGCCGCGACGGGCCAAAATCTCAATAATGGCCTTTTCGTCGGTGCCAAAGCCCTTCATGGCTTTACGCAAAATGCTGGCATCTTCGACGGGATCAAAGGGATCAGCAGGGTAGACAGTGGGAGTGCACTAGTTGGCAAATAAATTGTAATAATTCATTAAAAAAACATTCCACAAAAAAACTATTTTAAAAATCTTATTAATTACTTTCATGATTCACTTAACCAAACCCTACTCAATAACAATTACAATTATGCACTTGAAATATTAATTATTTTATGATATTCTTGAAAAGCACTTTAAAACTAATACTAGGAAACATTAATAAATAATTTTAAAAATTCCAACCGCACTTCAACACAGCAAACATGAATCATTTTCTCTTTCTTTTTCTTTTTTTCTCGAAATGAACAATTTGTTTAAAAATATCGTTTAATAATAAAGTAAACCTTTTTGTTTATTATTCATATTATCTATTTACTTTCATATTTGTTTATTTAATATGTAGAAAAATTAATATGTGTCTCTGACATAAAGATAAGATGGTTTTAGTGATAAAATGTTGTACAAAATTTTTATACGCCACCTCTGGATGGTAATTAAGTAAAATCTCATAAAGACAAAACCAGCTGTAGTACATACTTGAAAATTATAGGAATTTTTAAATTAATTATTAATGCGTAGATTTAAATCAATTGATATTTGATTTTAGTAAAGACAACATACAATCTTTAAATTTATGAAAAAACACTTGAAATTTTCAAGAGGTCAGTCGGACTGATCTTAATTTTATTCAAAAGTAATCGAACTGAACTAAAATTGATATAGAACTGGACTAGAACAGAACTAGAACTCAACTAGAATTGAACATGAACTGAACTAGAGCTGAACTAGAACTGAACTAGAACTGAACTAGAACTGAACTAGAACTGAACTAGAACTGAACAAGAACTGAACTAGAACTGAACTAGAACTGAACTAGAACTGAACTAGAACTGAACTAGAACTGAACTAGAACTGAACTAGAACTGAACTAGAACTGAACTAGAACTGAACTAGAACTGAACTAGAACTGAACTAGAACTGAACTAGAACTGAACTAGAACTGAACTAGAAAAATGAAGTTTCAGTTTTCAATTATAAAACGCTCTTTCTTGTTCAGTTCTAGTTTAGTTCTGTAAGTTCTAGTTTTCTTATCCGAATATTGTATTCTAGATTTTATTACAGAGATGCTCATTGTAAAGTGGGAAATACTCGCATTAAAACAATTAAATTGTTTATACTTTGATCTAAATAATTAGATTTTGTACTTTTACATGTGGAGAAAATGACTAAAATGAATAGAATTGTTTATTAATTTGTTTAACTGCAATTAGTAAATGTTTATAATAAAAGAAAAAAAACAAAACTATATACTCTTTGCATTTTTTGTTATTCATTTTCGTTTAATTTTTTTTAATGTTAAATAAACAAAACATATGAATAAATGATGACTCATATAGGTTTTAGTATAAGCAATTTAGTTTCAAACAAAAAAAAGGTATTTAACTTGTCTGTTTTGTATGTTTATTTTGTCTTAGATAAAATGTTCACTTATTATTAATATAAATAATAATCACGAGTTTTATGTGAACATTTTAGAATATACTGGAAATTGTGAGGTGAATAAACAGCAACTAATTTATGTCGTAAATAATTAGCATAATAATCGCGATATAGTCTATTGAAAATTTACAAATTAGAACTGATTGTTTTGAATTATTATGAAAAATCTTAAAGAAGTAAAAAATTGCCAAAATAAATACATTCATCGTATTTATTATACAAATGTATGTATGTTTGTACATCTGTATCTATTTCGTTTGAAAACATTTTACTTTGTTTTCATATCAACCTTATCATTTCGTGTTCAATTCTTTTTTTGTTAATTTTTTTAAATTAAACATGATTTTTTTATTTTTTTTATTTATCTAATGAAATGAGTGTGTAATTTTCTCCCCGCAAATGCCATTTGAATGATTACATATACAAGTCAATTATTATTTTTAAAAAATTGTGTTTTTTTATTATTTTTTATATAAACTTTTTGTACTTTGAGAGAAACTAGTTTGTAGATATTTTAGTATAAAAATATCTATATAGTTTAGATCCATAGACACGCCATTTTTGTATACATATATAGTATAAATGAAGTTGTGGTTCTGTTCTAGTTCAGTTCTAGTTCAGTTCTACTTCAGTTCTAGTTCTGTTCTAGTTCAGTTCTAGTTCAGTTCTAGTTCTGTTCTAGTTCAGTTCTAGTTCAGTTCTAGTTCAGTTCTAGTTCTGTTCTATTTCTGTTTTAGTTCTGTTCTAGAGCAGTTCTAGTTCTGTTCTAGTTCTATTCTAGTTCTGTTCTAGTTCAGTTCTGTTCTAGTTCAGTTCTGTTCTAGTTCTGTTCTAGTTCTGTTCTAGTTCTGTTCTAGTTCTGTTCTAGTTCTGTTCTAGTTCT
>NC_060952.1:92715560-92717819 GCF_022045245.1 Lucilia cuprina | reverse complement strand
TTCAGTTCTAGTTCAGTTCTAGTTCAGTTCTAGTTCAGTTCTAGTTCAGTTCTAGTTCAGTTCTAGTTCAGTTCTAGTTCAGTTCTAGTTCAGTTCTAGTTCAGTTCTAATTCAGTTCTAGTTCATTTCTAGTTCATTTCTACTTCAGATCTACTTTAATTCTACTTCAGTTCTAGGCCAGTTCTAGTTCAGTTCCAGTTCAGTTCTAGTTCAGTACGTATATTTTTAATTGTGCCACCAAACAAGTAAAACTGTCCATATATATTTCGAGAGCTAAACGAGTGTCGTCTGTCTTCTTTTCATTTTCATTTTATGTTGCATTTTTTCTATATATTTCTCTCTATATTTTAAATTAGAAAGTACATACCAAATTTATATATAAATGTACATAAACATACGTATGTATTTTTATGTACATATATATCAAAAGATATACAAGTTCAAGGTGCTTGATGCTCTATATATTATACTCTCTGATGGTACCTTCACTCATTTCTATATAGATAAAATATCGAGTATTAATATGTTAAATTTGAACTCAAGTGAATGTGTTGAATATAAAAGTGAAAGTTGTTAATATATGTATATACATGCGGATGTATATATACATACATATGTATGTATATAAGTAAAAGTGCAGACATATAATGCAGACTATATGAGTGCTTTTAACCACCAAAAGTTTTTTGATAATATCATCATCTAGAAATTTACATACATACATGGGCAAACAGATAGACAGACCTGTATACTATTGCTAGAGACCTAATAGAATAAATAAATGTGGGGAGAAAATAGTGCGTGCTAGTAAAAAGCCTCTAGAAAATATACATAAAATTTTGAAAGGGCATTTTATTACTAGTTTTTACTACCGACAAGTGGGGCAGTGTTTGTGGAAGAAACTATTTTGGTCTATACATATATTTTATATATTGATATGAAAGGTACTTGTTGTTGTTACCTAGAGAATTGTATAGTTTTGTTTCTGTTACATGATGACATCATGCAAATACGTTTTGTTTGTTTAGATAAAAACACCACTCACAAACAAAATTTTATTAGCATTTGTTTTAGAATAATATAAGGCGTAAAAGAGAAATCTATAAATCAATAACAAATATTATAGAAACTCATTATAAATGGCTGAGGAGGAGCTTTTTCTTCAGCAGCTTCTTGGTTTTAGAATTAATATATCGTATATTTTCTTTCCTTAATACTATTAGAAGACTATGTTTTTGTAAAACTCTTTAGAAGTAATAAGTAATAAAACTGTGTATAGGGGGTTATTAAGACCACTGGGCACCATAAAACAGCAATAGGTTTAACCTAAATTCTATTTTAAGTTAAAGCAAACTACTATCTTCTTCTCCTACTACTCTTAATGACCTGACAAATATGAAAAAAAACAAACATTCATGTCTACAACCAATGTGCTTAATGGTTTTTGGGCCCCAACCAACATAATAAACATAAAATGACTACAACCCCAAATGCGCCTTAAAAACTTAAACAAAACTTATTAGTTGGCAATATTGATGACAGTATTACATAGTTATTTTTTATTTTAATACAAAAACCAACATGAACAAACCTTAAAAATTAATATAAGAATTTATTTTACTTAGAACGATAACTCAATTTAATGAGAGTTAAATTTCAAGGTTTTTTTCTTGAATTTTTTCTTCTAATATGTATGAAAAAAGAAATAATGATGTAATTTAATAATACACAAAAAAACACTTAAAGAGGGGGAGATTTCTTTTTATGTAATTGTACTCTATATGTGGGCACTTTGTTTAATATTTTTTCTCACAGATTTTATTATTTAAGTATTTGGTAATTGCAAAAAAATATATTTAAGAACATATCTTCAATTAATAAATCTCATATTATTATTTTTTTTATAACTTTATTTACAGTTAATTTTTTTAATTTAAACCAAAAAACCAACTCCCTCCAAAAAAACCAAACAAAATGAGCTCAGCTGAATACTATCCATTCAAGGTAAATATAGAAATTAAATTTCATTAGATTTATTAATAAAAAGTTCAAATATAAGAAGCATAGTTTAAGCTTCTTAAAAAAGTTTTGATTCAAGATTGAAAATGTTGTTGATTTAAAAGAATTCTTAAACAATTAAAAACTGTTTTAGTTTAGTTCAGTTCTACTTCAGTTCTAGTTTAGTTCTAGTTCAGTTCTAGTTCAGTTCTAGTTCAGTTCTAGTTCAGTTCTAGTTCAGTTCTAGTTCAGTTCTAGTTC
>NC_060952.1:92713966-92715460 GCF_022045245.1 Lucilia cuprina | reverse complement strand
GAACTAGAACTGAACTAGAACTGAACTAGAACTGAACTAGAACTGAACTAGAACTGAACTAGAACTGAACTAGAACTGAAATAGAACTGAACTAGAACTAAACTAAAATAGAGTTAGTACTTTTTTTAACAAACTGCTTTATCTCGGACTAGTGTTATCACAAAGTTTTAAGGTGAACATTTTAGCTATAATGTAGGCTTTTTTAAATGCATTTAGCCACCCCCTTAATTTATCACAACAACTTGTCAGGTTCTATGAACTTTCGCTTTGTAAACAAAAAACCTTAGATTCCCTGATAAATACTACATCCAACAGTACATTTTGCATTTTCTTACCCAAAGTCATATTGTTGTTGTTTTGTTGTTGCAGTGTATTTAAAGTTGAAGGCTTAAAACTTCATATGGCGGCACTCATGCATGCCTGATCAAAGGAAAAATCATGTTCTCATATTTCTCAGGTTTTACAGAAATTAAAAACTTTTTCTAACTACAAAAAGTACTTTAGTACTAAAGTGTAGATAATGTATGTTTTTTTTCTTTCTGTAAACTTTAAAAAGTTATGCGTATTTATGTTTCAAAAGAAATCATAAAATAAAAGTTGTAAAAACAACACAAAAGCATTAAAAATAAAGTTGTCGTCGAAAATTGTCGACTTTAAAAATTATAATTTTATTGATTTTTTGTTGTTGTTGTTTATTGTGCATATATGAGTTTGGTATATGTGTGTTTAGTATATATATATATATGTATTGTTTTTTTTTTTTTCAGTGAGTTTGGCTTTGACTCATTACCTTCACTACCACCATTAGGCGTTTCACTACCACTATATTTTTATACATACAAAAACAACAACAACAAATTTTATATTAAAAATATCCCCCCGTTAAAGTTATATATGCCGCATCATACCAATACATTCATATACATGAAAACATACACATAATTAAACATACGAGGGTGGATAAATAAACATATAATTACGCTACGTTTCAAACAACTATTCAATAGATAAGATTACACTTTTATAGACAATTTTTCTACAGAAAAAGTTGCTCTATTTTATACAATTTAACTATAGAAAAGGTTGTTCTGTTTTAGGAAACTTTTCTATAGAAAAAGTTCTTTTTTTACATACAACTTTTCTATAGAAAAAGTTCCTTTTTTACAAGCAACTTTTGTATTGAAAAAGTTGCTCTTTTACAGACAAACAAGAAAAAGGTGCACTTTTAAGACAATTTTTCTATAGAAAAAGTTGCTCTGTTTAAGACAACTTTTCTATAGAAAAAGTTGCCCTGTTTAAGACAACTTTTCTATAGAAAAAGTTGCTCTGTTTTAGACAACTTTTCTATAGAAAAAGTTGCTCTGTTTTTGACAACATTTCTATAGAACTTCAGTTCCAGTTCAGTTCTAGTTCAGTTCTAGTTCAGTTCTAGTTCAGTTCTAGTTCAGTTCTAGTTCAGTTCTAGTTCAGTTCTAGTTCAGTTCTAGTTCAGTT
>NC_060952.1:92708140-92713866 GCF_022045245.1 Lucilia cuprina | reverse complement strand
AGACTATAGACTAGACTATAGACTAGACTATAGACTAGACTATAGACTAGACTATAGACTAGACTATAGACTTGACTATAGACAAGACTATAGACTAGACTATAGACTTGACTATAGACTAGACATTAGACTAGACTATAGACTTGACTATAGACGAGACTATTGACTAGACTCTTGACTAGTCTATAGACTAGACTATTGACTAGAGGTACTGCGACATTTTTCGTTATTAAAAAGTACTACAGTACTGAATTTTTCTTACCTGACTGATAGTACAAATAAAAGAGAGAGTTTCTGCTAAACCTGTTTTTTTTAAACAGTAAATGATGATGAGATATTGTTAGAAAAAAGCTCAATCTTAGCAACAACATACATAGATATATACATACAAGTTTTGTAAACTATTTTACCGAAAAAGCCTATAAATAATGTTAGTTAAGTTAATGAGAGTTGTGTAAAGAGCAAAGTTAGAGAATGAAGGGAATTAAAATTTCACTTAGCGAGTAGAGCAGTATTACGTTTCCTAATATTTTTGAAAAGAAATTCCCTTTTGGGGATATTTTTTATAAAACAAATTAATTTTTAATAATAATTTTTTTTTTTTTTAATTTCCTTTAATAGAAAAAAATTTTCCTTAAAGGGAAATTTTGTTTTTAAGCTTAAATTTCTTAAGTTTTTGGAATTTTTTTAAATATGTTGAATATTATTTGAAAATCTGAAAAAAAAATTTATAAATTTTTCTTGTTAGAAAAATTTCCCTTTTGGTGAAATTTTATAGTTGAGCAAATGTTTCTTTAATTTTATATTCTTCTATAAAAATATTGGTTTTTAATAACATATTTTGTATTTTTTTTTTTAAATTTCCCTTTATAGGAAAAATTTCCTTTGAAAGGAAATTTTAGTTTTGAGCAAATTTTTACCTAATTGAAAATTGTTCTTTAAATTTTCGAAATTTCTTTTGTTAAAAAAAAATTTCCCTTTAGGGAGATTTTATATAAATTTGTTAACATTTTTTGTTATTTTCCATATTAAATTTCCATTATTTTCTAACACTTTGAAAACAAGCCTAAAAGTAGGCAAGGAATTATTACCATTTCAGTTACATTTTATAATCAAACCATCACTAGTTTTTCTCGTCTAACAGTGTGTATGAGTAATTTTATTCACAGTACATGCATACGCATACGTTTTAACAAATGTAAACATGCTAACGGTTTTAAGAGAGAATGAGCAATATAAGTGAGAGTGAGTTTTTTCCATTATTAAGTATTAAAGCGAGAGTATGTAAACTTACATAGGTTGGGAAGGGGGAAAAACAACTACACACACATACATATGTATGTATAAACATACAACATACAACATTTTAAAGAGTGAGAGTAATTACAATAACATGGGGGGATAGTAAATGTGTTGAGAGAAGGTAGTTGCATTAAGGGAGGGAGCAAATATACAAAATGTTAAATTTAAATTAAAAAACTTTAAAAAGCAAAACAAAAGAATTAAGAAATGCATTTTATAGATTTAAAAACAAATTTTTATCAAGTTCTAATAATAAAACAATAGGAATTGGAATTTAAGAATTTATTTTAAATTCTAATTAGAATTTTAAATTATTGTCTATAAGACATTTTTAGAAAATAATTCTAACATAGTTGTCAAGTGTTTGTTGTTGTTAGTTTATGTATATATGTATAAACATGTTAGTAAATAGTTTGTATATAATAAAAAATCACTTTTATATGTTATTTTTTTGTAAATGGCGGCATGGCGCTTTATATGCTTTTGCATATAAACTCATACACAAGTATACAGATAACATATGTGGTTGTATATGTATAGTATGTAAGAGTAAATACTAGAGTTTGTGTGTGTGTGTGTTGACTCTATAATATAACTCCAGTACTCTAGACTTTTTATACCCCAAACAAACTCACTTTTTTATAGATGTCGGAACAAATGTATGTACATACAAAGTGTGTATGTATGTAGCAGGTACTTACTACTCATACTATACAAACATATGATTGTATGTATGTAAGTCTTTTTATATACATACATATGTATATACATATGCCTGTACATTTGTATGTATGAATGTGTAAATGTATAACAATACTCATACTAATAGTTAAAAACAAAACGTATTCGGAGTGGGGTGGATGTTAGTATACATATGTAGTAGTAATAGTACATATTTTAATACCGACACATACACACACACTTGTATTTGAGAGTAAGAGTATGTCTCATTTCATTATTTCACAATAATAGTGGGGTTGTTTTAGGGGGGATCGATATTTTATAGAAATTACAAAAACAATCAAGCAGCACAAAAAAGTGGACGTTAACAAAATTAATGAAGTTTTACGTATGTATGTACATATGTGTGTGTGTGTGTGTCTGTGTTCGCTGTCTTTATTGTTCTGGTCTTGTGTTTGATTGTTAGCGATGAAGTTGTCATCAGTATTTATCATTTTTCTAATGTTTATTTGTCTGTTGGATTTTTCTCTATTTAACAAAGATATGACCAGACAGGGAGGGTGTTAATTTCATATTAAATTTAAAAAATTTTTAAAATTATATTGATATAAAATTTTTAAAGTGTAATAAGGAAGCTTTTGTATTAATTTATATTTTAGAAGATTTTTTCTTTATTAACTAAAGTAATTCTTATTGTTAACATGATGTTAACGATTTTATTGTTTTAGTCAATTTATCCTTAAGAGTTAGACAATATTTTATTGATTACACATTATTTGCATGGTGTCAGTTATGTAAATTAAAGTTTTTTTTTTATCAATTAATATTTCATAAGAATTTTTTTAATATCTCAAGTTTATCCTATAGTTTACACATTGTTTACATAATGTCGACAATAAAAATTTAAAATTATTTGCAGTATTATTTTTAAAATATTTGCAGTATTACTTTCAGTTTTCCCATTGTTTACATATGGGTAAATGTAAATTAAAAATGTTTATCTATTATTCTAAACTGTAATTTTTTCTAAATATTTGCAATATTTCATATTGTTTAAACATTGTTTACATTAAAGAATTTCTTGAATTAATTAATATACCTTAACAATTTTTTAAATATCTAGAATATTTTCTATTATTTACACATCATTTACATGATGTCAACAATGTAAATTATTATTTTTTATATATTCATATTCCATAAGAATTGTTAAAATATTTATAGTATTTCTTATAGTTTATTCATTGTTTACATGATGTCAATAATGTAAATTGGTGATTTTTTTTTGTATATATTCATATTCCATAAGAATTGTTTAAATATCTTCAATTTTATCTATAGTTTACATGATGTCAATAATGTAAATTAAAGATTTGTTTAAATATCTTAAATTTACCCATTGTTTACATGATGTCAACAATGTAAATTAAAGATTTTTTTGTATAGATTCATATTCCATAAGAATTGTTTAAATACCTTAAATTTTACTTATTGTTTACACATTGTTTACATGATGTCAACAATGTAAATTAAAGATTTTTTGGTATAGATTCATATTTCATAAGAATTGTTTAAATATCTTAAATTTTATCTATTGTTTACCCATTGTTTACATGATGTCAACAAAGTAAATTAAAGATTTTTTGTATAGATTCATATTCTATAAGAATTGTTTAAATATCTTCAATTTTACCTATTATTTACTTATAGTTTACATGATGTCAACAATGTAAATTAAGGATTTTTTTGTATAGATTCATATTCAATAAGAATTGTTTAGATATCTTCAATTTTACCTATTGTTTACCCATTGTTTACATGATGTCAACAATGTAAATTAAAGATTTTTTTGTATAGATTCATATTCCATAAGAATTGTTTAAATATCTTCAATTTTACTTGTTGTTTACCCATTGTTTACATGATGTCAACAATGTAAATTAAAGATTTTTTGGTATAGATTCATATTCCATCTTTTTCCATCTTTTTGTTTACATGATGTCAACAATGTAAATTAATGATTTTTTTTGTATAGATTCATATTCCATAAGCATTGTTTTAATATCTTCAATTTTACTTATTGTTTACCCATTGTTTACATGATGTCAACAATGTAAATTAAAGATTTTTTTGTATAGATTCATATTCCATAAGAATTGTTTAAATATCTTCAATTTTAATTGTTTACCCATTGTTTACATGATGTCAATAATGTAAATTAAAGATTTTTTTGTATAGATTCATATTTCATAAGAATTGTTTAGATATCTTAAATTTTACCTATTTTTTACTCATTATTTTCATGATGTCAACAATGTAAATTAAAAATTTTTTCCATAAAATTAATGAAAATGCAGTTTAAAACTTTATTAAAACATCTTTAAATATGCATTTGTATGTATATTAAACCATCCCCCTTCCCCCTGAAAACTCTGAAAAAAATTAAAAGAAAACGCCATCTTTTAAACCCTCATTTTCCTTTCAATCCCGTTGGGTCAAGCCAGCAATCATGATAATAATAAGAAGGTTTTTTTTCTTAAATACATACTTTCTTTACATCTTACTTATCTCAGCTTAAAAATACAAACCAGGCAACTTTCTATTTTTTTCTCTACATTGTTGTAGTTGTTGCTACTTATCGCGTAATTAATAACTACCCCTAAATGTAGAATGCAGCAGCAGCAGTAAGTAGCAACATCCAGCCCCCCAAACATTGGAAATGTGAGCGAAAAAAAATGTGTGTGTGTACACATAAGAAATTGTATTGAACTTTTGCATTTTTAGGTGCAATGAACTCTCGGCTTTTTTTTCCAAATGAATGAAGGCAGGAGTAAAGAATTCTAGGATTAAATCGCTTATACATCCATCTATATGTATTGTAAATATCTATTATTGACAACAAATACTCACACATCATTTCTTATTATACTAACTTGGGGGATGAGTTAGTGAAGTATAATTTATATAAGAAAAATCATTTGTAATAAAAAAACTGCAAATAACTTATATAAAAGATAAGATTGTGTATTTAATTGAAATGTTGTAAAAAAAAACGAGGAAATTTTTCTAATTAAAATTGAAAAACTAAGTATGTATGTTTGTGTGCAAGAGAAAAAAATATTAAAATAAAAAGCTTTTTTTATAATAAGTGGTTTAGGGTGGCAATATATTTCTACAGCTATAAACACCTTAAAAAAATATATAAACAGTAATTAACAAAAGTAGGACAACGCTCATAATGTTTTATATGCAACTCAATAGATAGATATTTGCAAGAAAATCTTATTAAAACTTTGCAAAGTTATACTAATATTTTTGCAAAACCCCTTTATAAAAGCAATTGTCTGATTACTTTTTTCATGCACTATCTTTATAAGCCTGCAGGAAAAACGAAAAAAAATTCTTTTTTTATCTAGTTCGATAATAAATAAAATTAATTAGTACATCTTTTATAAACATACATATTGTATGTATGCACTTACATATGTATATATGTTCGTACATTTGTATATATGTTTTTACAATGTTAATATTAGATGCCATAAATGAATTATGTCGAGTATTGATTAATAATAAATAAAGAACTTATTCCACATTTAATTAAAATTAAAACTTTAATACTGGGGGAAGTCTGTAACTGAACTAGAACTGAACTAGAACTAGAACTGAACTAGAACTAGAACTGAACTAGAACTGAACTAGAACTGAACTAGAACTGAACTAGAACTGAACTAGAACTGAAC
>NC_060952.1:92705251-92708040 GCF_022045245.1 Lucilia cuprina | reverse complement strand
CTAGTTTATAGTCTAGTCTAGTCTATAGTCTAGTCTAGTCTATAGTCTAGTCTATAGTCTAGTCTATAGTCTAGTCTATAGTCTAGTCTATAGTCTAGTCTATAGTCTTTTCTATAGTCTAGTTTATAGTTTAGTCTATAATCTAGTGAATAGTTTAGTCTATAGTCTAGTCTATAGTCTAGTCTATAGTCTAGTCTATAGTCTAGTCTATAGTCTAGTCTATAGTCTTTTCTATAGTCTAGTTTATAGTCTTGTCTATAGTCTAGTTTATAGTCTAGTCTATGGTCTAGTCTATAGTCTAGTCTATAGTCTAGTTTATAGTTTAGTCTATAATCTAGTGAATAGTTTAGTCTATAGTCTAGTCTATGTTCTATTCTATAGTCTAATCTATGGTCTAGTCTATAGTGTAGCCTATAGTCTAGCCTATAGTCTGGTCTATAGTCTAGTGTATAGTCGAGTCTATAATCTAGTCTATAGTCTATTGGCTAATCTATAATATGGTCTACTGCCTAGTCCATAATCTAGTCCACTGTCTTATATATTGTCTTGTCTACGGCATAGTTAATAGTTTAGTCTATAGTGTAGTCAATTATCTAGTCTATGGTCTAGTATATAGTCTAGTCTGTAGTCTAGTGTATAGCCTAGTCTAGTCTATAGTGTAATCTAAAGTCAAGTCTAGAATCTAGTCTATAGTCTGATGTATAGTCAAGTTTAAAATGTAGTTCATACTATAGGCTGTAGACCAGTCTTTTAGTCTTTAATTTATTCAATAATTTCTTCTCCTGTCGTACCTTAAAAATGTTATCGATAACTTTGCCTAATCTAAAGAAAAACAGTTTTTAATTGTTGTTTTTGTTTTTTTATTATACTTTTTTTATTATTTATTTAAGTATATTTTTATTATTTATGTAGTACAATCACTTTTGTTTTTTTTGTATTTATTTCTTTACCTTTATTGATTATAATAATATAATATTTTTGTTGTTTTAATAAAGATTAATATTTAAATTTTTTTCATTTGTTTATATTGATTTATCTTGAAAGATTATTAAGATAAGAAAATTTTAAGAATATGTAGACTTAAGGAGGAGTTAAATGATAAATGAAATAACTATTATAAAAAGCAAAGAATAGATTTGAGGGTTTTTTTTTTTTGAGAGAGAAAAATTATAATACAATAAGGCAAGTTGTTGTTTTTTATTAATAATTTTTATGTTTTCAAAATAATTTATTAAGATTAAAGCATTAAAATTAAAGCAAATGAAATTGTAAATAGTTTATACTAATTTTTAGTTTTATTTAAAAAAATAGTGAGGCTTTGTTCAATATTAACAATTGCTTTAAGGTGAGAAGAGAAAAAGGTTAACTTAATAATGTTTTAAACTTTAAACTTAATATTTTTAAAATTTAAAAACAATTTGGCGTAACTATGATAAATTTTAAAGAAAAAAAACCTTTATTTGTGCTGAATATTTTTATTATTTAATAATAAAAAAAATTATATATAGAGTTATGAGGTGAGAAAAACAGAATTTTATTCTGAAATCTTGAGTTTTATATTTTCAAAAAATGAAAAAATGGAATACCCAGACATAAACTAATATATACCAGACATTTATGAGAATGTTGAGAGATGTTTAAATTAAAAATAAACAAAAACATTTTTAAAAAATATAATAAATTTATAATTATATAAAATATAAAAAAAATTTTTTAGCTTTTACATTTAACTACAATTCTTTTCATTTCATATTTATATACACTACCATTACACAAAAATAACTTAATTAAAAAAATTTACATAAATTATATTTAATAAACTTCAAAATTATTTGAAAAAAAATATCACATTTTTAAATTATCAAAATTAAAGTGAAAAAAAAAACTAATATTAAATCACCATTTGTAGAAAGAAATGTTTAAAGAACAAACAAAACGAGTTAAAAAAAACTTTACAATAGAACCTTAATAGACAGACAAACAATAAGAAAAATGTTTATAACTTTGTTATTTTATAAATTGTTGTATATAAATGTTGATTTTGATTTAAATAATTTTCATTAGAATATGCATGTATGTATGTTTGTTTTAATTGTTAATTTTGTAAATCCTGTTGTTTGTTTACTTTTGCCAAATATTTTCCTTTGTTTTTTTTACTTCACTTTGAATTCCTCTTTGTTTTTCTTATTGTATTTTGTTTATTAAGTTTTTTTTCTATTTAAAGAATAAATTTCTTTTAAGTTGAGAGTAAAATATTTGTCAAGCTTTCAGTTTTTTAATATAAATTTGTTTGCTGGTATAAATATTAGTTCTTGTTGTTTTTTTAGTATTTGAGTTTTTTTAATATTATTGCAAAAATATTTGTTTGTTTTTAAATATTTTTTTTTAAATTTTGTTTTTTTAAATTTTGTTTATAACAAAGCAAATTTATAGGGGATAGCCTAAAGCAGCGGATAGTAGTGGTTCCCATGAACGATTAATATCCATATATAACATAGTACACTGCTCTGCAATAATATCATCTTCGTCGAGGACTGTTATAGGAAATAGATCATTCTGAAAGAAGAAATATAGAATTTTTTATAAAATTTGTTTTTTTAGATTACACCTAGACAATAGAATCAACAATAGTTTAGTCCAAAGTCTAGTTTATAGTCTAGTATATCCTGTAGTCTAGTCTTGTCAAGTCTATAGTCTAGTCTATAGTCTAGTCTATAGTCTAGTCTATAGTCTAGTCTATAGTCTAGTCTATAGTCTAGTCTATAGTCTAGTCTATAGTCTTGTCTATA
>NC_060952.1:92636899-92705151 GCF_022045245.1 Lucilia cuprina | reverse complement strand
ATAGATAGATAGATAGATAGATAGATAGATAGATAGATAGATAGATAGATAGATAGATAGATAGATAGATAGATAGATAGATAGATAGATAGAAAGACAGATAGATATTTCTATAATTTTTGGTAACCCTATATATTAAAAAAAGTAAAAGTAAATTTCGAATGTTTCTCTGTTCCAAAATAACAAAAACAATTGTTACAGCTTTTTTACACACATTTTTTCCTAAATATTGTTGTTGCTATTGCTGGTGTTGTAACAATTTTTGTTGTTATTGTTGCTGCTATTGTTGTCCCGGTTAATCTTACCCATGCGTCGTATACCTTCGTTTGAAGGTTTCGTTTATAACAAAACACAGCAGAACAAAACATAACTAAACATGTACAAAAATAAGGATGTTGTCTGAGGCCTCTTACCAACAAACATGTTTTCTTTTCTTCTTCATTTTTTTTTTTTTTTTGGAAAAGCAAAAGGAAAAAAGGCCCCCGAAACAACAACAGCAACAATATACGATGAAAATCTTCATCATACTAGTCGTCGTCAGCTGGGTAAAATGAACCTCAAACAAACAGCCGCTTTTCAGTTGGCAAATGGTAGTTGGCCTTACAGTGAGTGCGTAACGTAGTAGCTGGGAAGTTGGGCTAATTTAAAGAAAACTTTTGTGATTGTGTGCTTCTTTTAGAAATAAACTAAAGTTAGAGTATTATAAAATATTTGATTATAAACTGAAATTTAATTATTATTTAAATAAAACAAACAAAAACCAAACTACCTCCCTAAAACTAAAGGATCTAATATATTTATAATGTGTAAATATCTTTAAAACTATAAATCAATTGCAGAAAGACATTTTTAATTTAAATTATCTTTACAATTTCTTTACAGTCTCAGCCGCTAATAATACCATGCAGTATGGACAAAATATCTCCATACCATATTCTCAACCACAAACTGATTTGAATTTTTTAAATGCTGCCGCCTCCGTGGATCATAAAGGTAAAATTCATCCAAAAATTGAACGTGATCGGGAAGAAGGTAATAATCGCATTAATTGTAATTATAATTCTTATACAATACAACGTAATACAATTAGTTATAACACGTCTATAATGAATACCAATAATCATGACCAATACAATGCCACCAACCAACAGACCCTTTCGGACAATTACTCCCTCCCTATAACTTCTTCAACGTTGTCGTCGTCTTCTTCTTCATTGTCTGCCGTTACAAATTGTAATAATTTTAACTATAACCATAATTTCGGCATGTATAACTGTTATATTTGAAAAAAAAAGAGTTTCAAGGACGTTTACTTAATTTTATATACATACCTAAGAGAAGTATATAGTTAACACATACATACATCCTTTTATATATACAGTTGTGTTTGAAAATATAGCAGTTTGGGCTAAAGGTGGCGGAAGTTTTTCTGTTTAAGAAATTACTTAAATTATCATTAAATTTTATATTTTTTTATCTCATCCTAAAAACATAATATTTTTTTATAAAATGGTGAATATTTGGTGAAAACTTTATTTAGATTTCAAAACAGAATGTTATAAAAATAAGGGGTTTTCTGTGAAATTCTGAACCTTACTAAACTTGAAAGTACTTGTGATAATGAAAATTTTTATGAAAAAGGACATTTTTTTGGAAAAACGTTGTTTTTATTATGAACCCCTTTTTATTAATAATCCAGTTTTTTTGATATAAAATCTGTATTTTTTTTTTTACTAAAAAATCGGTATTTCTTTGAATATTTTGTATTTTTATGAAAAACGGAAATTTTAAGGATAAAAACTGTATTTCGATGAAATAGTAATTAAGGAAAATTTTGTATTTCTAAAACAATTTTTTTAATAAAAAAACGTATTTCTTTTAAAAACCTCAAAAAATTCTATGAAAAACTAGGATTTCAATAAAAAAGCAGTATTCCTATGAAAAGGAAGTATTTTTATTAAAAAAAATATATTTTTATAAAATACGGTATTTTAATGAAAAACCAGTATTTCTAGAATAAACCTGTATATTAATGAAAAATCAATATTTCTATGAAAAACCAGTATTTTTACCAAAAAAACAAACAGTTTTTCATAAAAGTACTTTGACAAACCAGTTTTTGTATAAAAACAGTTTTTATATGTAAACCCAGTATTTCTTTAAAAAACAGGACTTCTATGAAAAACCAGTATTTCTATAAAAAAAAACTTTTTATTCTATGAAAAACTAATATTTCAATGAAATGTCAGTATTTCTATAAAAAACAGTATTTTTGAAAAAAACAGTATTTTTATGAAAACCCAGTATATTAATATAGAATAAGTTTTTTCTATTTTAAAACTAATATTTCTATAAAATATCAGTATGAAAAAGCCAGTATTTCAATAAAAAACCAGTATTCCCATGAAAAAAGTATTTCTAAGAAAAAAAAGAAACAAATATTTCTTAAAAAACTATTTCTATGAAAAAAAACTATTTCTATGAAAAACCAGGATTTATGAAAAACCACTATTTCTTTAAAAAAAACCTGTATATTAAGGAAAAATAAGTTTTTCTAATCTCAAATTAATATTTCTATAAATATCAGTATGAAAAACAATTTGTTTTATAAAAAAAACAGTGTTTCAATGAAAAACCAGTATTCCCACAAAAAAGATCTATTTCTATGAAAAAAGCAAATATTTTTATAAAAGCCGTATTTCTATGAAAAATTAGGATTTATGAAAAACCAGTATTTCTGTGAAAAACAAATATATGAATAAAAAACAAGTATTTCTATGAAAAACCAGTATTTTCTTTGAAAAAACAGTATTTCTATGAAAAGCAGTGTTTTTTTTTGAAAAACCAGTATTTCTATGATAACGGAGTATTTCTATGAAAAACCAGGATTTCTTTTAAAAACCGGTATAAATTCAAAAACTAGCTTTTCTATGGAAAACCAATATTTTTGTGTAATATTCGTATTTTTAAGAAAACCCAGTATTTCTCTGAAAACAAATATATCTATTAAAACCAAGTATTTCTATGAAAAACAAGTATTCTGTATTTCTATCAAAAAGCCAGTATTTCTACAAAAAACTGTTTTTAATGAAAAACCAGTTTTTCTATAAATAATTGACATTTCAATGAGAACCCGATATTGCCATATAAATCCTGGTTTTCTTTACGAAAGTGAAACCCCATTAATTCTGTAATTCTATGAAAAACCAGTATTTCTAAAAACTATTGTAAAACCATGTAACGGATTTAAACGGAGTATTTCTATGAAAAAAACCAGGATTTCTTTTAAAAACCGGTATAAATTCAAAAACTAGCTTTTCTACAGAAAACATATTGTTTTTTTTTAAATATTCGTGTTTTTAAGAAAACCCAGTATTTCTCTGAAAACAAATATATCTATTAAAAAACAAGTATTTCCATGAAAAATAAGTATTCTAGAAAAATTCTGCATTACTATCAAAAACCAGTATTTCTACAAAAAATTGTTTTTTATGATAAACCAGTTTTTCTATGATTAATTAATATTTCAATCAGAACCCGATTTTTCCATATATATCCTGGTTTTCTTTAAGAAATTGAAAACCCAGTATTTCTGTAATTCTATGAAAATTGAAACCCCATTATTTCCGTAATTCAATGAAAAAACAGTATTTCTGAAAACTATTGTTTTTTAATAAAAAAAAACGTACTTATGAAAAAACGGTGAATAAAAGCCCGATATTTCCAAGAAAACCCCAGTATTTCTGTAAAAACCCGTCTTTCTAAGAACAAAATAGTACTTCTATGAAACTTTAAACATAAAACCGGTATATCTTTGAAAACCCAGTATTTCTACAAAAACCTGATATTTCTATGTTTGTTTTTCTATAAAATACCAATTTTTCTATACAATATATCTTGTTTTGCCTAACCAAGGTTGTTAGTTTAAAAGGAGGATATATATATAACAAATCCGAAAAAATACACCTAGGCCTCTATCGGGCCTGTTGTGCGCTACTTAACCAGTGTCTCTGGTGGGAATCGAACCCACCACCTCCGGTCTACCAGACTAGAACACTAACCACTAACCTACCGGAGGCCTCACCTGTCAAGTTCATATAATCTGGGCCCTTTCAAGATTTCAAAATGAAATGTCCCTGGTCAATATAGACCACCCTAGTCTCTATAATGGTCCCCTTAAGAAAATTACTTTGACGTTATCATCAATTTTCATGATCATCATCGGTCCATAATTGAACTTTCATAGTTCTCTTTTAGAAAATAAGTCTTGCTTCAATAAATCATTTATAAATCGTGAAAGATAAAATTCATTTTTCCGTTTTAGTATTAACTGCTAACTTTTCGAACACAACTATAACATATACCATAAATACTATATACTAGTGCTAAATGTGTTTATGTATAAGTTTATTACTTTAACAGTTTTTTTCTTCTTCTTGGTTTTATTATTATTTTTTTGGTGTATGGGTATGTCTGCCGTTGGTAACAGCCGATGAAGAGGAGGTTCATATATATATTTTTGCTCATTTTTTATATATTTTTTTAAGGAGCCGGACGTAGTATGGGTTCTACCATTGTAGGCTTGTTATAACTGATAAATTTCATGTTGACATTGTTCTTTTTTTCGATTTCGTTTTTTTATTGTTATAAATTTAGTTAAATGATGAAATATTTACAAACATGCATACATACCTATAGAAATTATGTTAATTTTGAAATCAGTTTCAGTTGGTCTTATATTATTTTTATATGTAAATTGTGTTATTTTAAATTTTAAGTGAAATTTGTTTCGCTTTAATTTGTTGTGTTGTTTAAATCTTTGGTTTTATAACAATTTCCCAAAATTGGTGGGATTAATTATAAAAAAGTTTTACATTTTTTGTTTTTTTGTTTTAGTTTTTGTAACCTCAGTGAACTAAAACTGAACTAGAACTGAACTAGAACTGAACTAGAACTGAACTAGAACTGAACTAGAACTGAACTAGAACTGAACTAGAACTGAACTAGAACTGAACTAGAACTGAACTAGAACTGAACTAGAACTGAACTAGAACTGAACTAGAACTGAACTAGAACTGAACTAGAACTGAACTAGAACTGAACTAGAACTGAACTAGAACTGAACTAGGACTGAACTAGAACTGAACTAGAACTAAAGTAGAACTGAACTAGAACAGAACTAGAAATGAACTAGAACTTATTTCAAATTATATACAAATCGGGAACTTAGTGTAAAATCTACATGTATTAATTAAGTTAAATTATTATTAATATTTTTTGTTAATTATTAGTTGATTTTTATAAATCTGTTTTGTTTATTTTTATTATTATCAAATTTTGTTAATTAATTCTATTAAAATTATTGTTAATTATTTTTAATTTTTACTCAAAAATGTAATAAATTTTCTATATTTTCCTAACAATTTCATCATAATTTGTTTTATTTTCCTATTTGTTTGTTAAATATTTGCGTGATTTTTCTTTTTGTTGTTGTCTTCGCCATTTATTTGATAAAATAACTGTCAGCCCCCAGACGTTTCTATAGGACTCTCCATCATCCCCATCCACAATAACCAGACAACAGAAATTCGCAGAAGAAACAAAAAACAAAAAACAAAAAAAAAAAAAAAAAGAAATTTCTTTTTATGGTTTTGTTCCTAATGTAAAATAGGTTCGTCCTTGAGTTAAGTAAATATATAGAAATGTATATAAGTATATTTTTATATAATATGTATATGTGTATGTACGTACATACATCTTTATATAAACACTTTCTATAAGAAGCCTAAAAATGTGTGTATTTTAGAGCCTGGGATTTGTAGGAAGTAAATTGCTTTTGCTGTCATTATTATTTTTTCTTCTTCTGCTGTTGCCGATTTATTTGTTCCATACATTTCTATACCTTCTATGATTTCTATATTGGGGTAGGTTTTTTCATTTTATTTATTTATTTATTTATTTATTTATTCCTTCAAAGCAAAAGCAAATCTTATGTACACATTATAAATATAAGTAGGTTCCATCAGGTTTTTGTTGTTCTTAAGCTATTATGGCTTTTATACATAATGATTTATTTTTGGGGAATTTATTTTAAGGTTCTTGGAAAAATTAAATATAAATGGAACGGAAAAAAAGTTCTAAAAGGTAAATTTAAAGCACATTGGCAAATATTCCTTTAAAGAGTATTAAAGTAATACAAATATTTTTGACACACATTTCATTTTATCGAAAAGTCGGCGTTTCAGGAGGTTTGATAAGACAATCGTTATTACAAATAGCAAATGGCATTTTGGAAGTAAATGATGCTAAAATGAGATGTTATTATAGAATTTTTTATGTGCTAATATTTCCTGTTATCGAATTGATTTAAAAGTTTGATATCTTCAAGGTTTTTATAAAATACAATTTAACTTTAAAAATAAAGACAGTCCCTGTATAGTAAATCAATTTGAATTGAATTCTAAATGATATATAACAGAACTAGAACTGAAATCGAACTGAACTAGTACTGAACTTAAGCTAAACTAAAGTTAAACTATAATTGAACTAAAACTGAACTAGAAGTGAACTAGAACTGAACTATAACTGAACCGATCTAGAACTGAACTAGAACTGAACTAGAAATGAACTAGAACTGAACTAGAACTGAACTAGAACTGAACTAGAACTGAACTAGAACTGAACTAGAACTGAACTAGAACTGAACTAGAACTGAACTAGAACTGAACTAGAACTTAACTGAAACTGAACTAGAACTGTACTAGAACTGAATTAGAACTGAACTAGAACCGAACTAAAACTGAACTAGAACTGAACTAGAACTAAACTAGAATTTAACTAAATTTGAATATAAGTATAACTGAACATGAACTAAATTAAATTGAAACTGAAATTGAACAAAATAAAAAATAAACTATTATTTAATTTTTTGGATTTTCATTTAGTAGTTAAACTATTTGTAATTCTTTATTTCCTGTTTTCTTTTCGATCAAAATTTATTTATACACTCTCATACTCTTAATTCTATACACTCTAAAAAACTTTTCTTCCCAACATTTCTATCACTTTACATACCTTCCGACAACAGTTTTGAATCAACAAATTTTACAAAATGTCAATCAATCATGGCAAACATTGGCCAATACTGCCAATACCGTTGATTACTCATCACATTTGCTCTCCGCAACACTGCCAATTTCCATACAACACTTCCTCAAATATTCCGAAACGATTAAAAAGGAATCCTCAGGTATTGTGGGCACACAAATCAACTCAGGGAATTTGAATTTGAGCAATTTGGATACGACTTCAGGATTTAATATAAAAAACGATGTCCTTAAGAATGGCACCAATTTGGCTAGTTTGGCCTTGGGTGGCGTCTCGCTGGCACCAAGTCAAACACAAGCGAATGGTAATCATCATACACATAATGGCAATGGCACTACGGGACTCGTCAGCATGGATCATCAGCAACAACAACAGCAGCATATACCCAATTTAAATGATGTCACCAATGCTCAGCAGCAGCAACAACAACAGATGGTGGCCAATCAAACGATGCCGCCCACAAATGGCAATGTAAATGTTACCACAAATGGTAATGGTGTGACTAATGGTAACACCGTAGTGACTAGCACAGCGCCTGCAGCTCCCAATGGCACAGCAACTACAGCCGATGGTACGGCACCGGCTGCTCCTACTAAGGGAAAAAAGGGTAAAAAGAAGAAGCCCCCAAAGGAGAAGAAACCCAGGCCAAAACCTGGTGAGATTAGGGAAACCAAGGCTTTGGATGGTTCCACTCTATACTGTTGTCCCGAATGTCAAATGGCCTATCCAGATCGTTCATTAATCGAACAGCATGTCATTTCGCATGCCGTAGAAAGACGTTTTGTATGCGACATCTGTAATGCAGCGTTAAAGCGTAAAGATCATTTGACACGACACAAGTTGTCGCATATACCGGATAGACCACATGTGTGCAATGTATGTTGAATTTTCAATTATTTTAGATGAAATTTTTACGATTTTTTATATTTTTTTTTCTGTTTTCCATAGATTTGTATGAAATCATTTAAACGAAAGGAGCAATTAACTCTACACATTGTTATACATTCCGGCGAAAAGAAACATGTCTGCATTGAGTGTGGAAAAGGTAAGATCAGACATCTGAGGAACTAAAATGGAAGAGAACTAAAACACAACTAGAACAGAACCACAACAGAACTGGAGCAGAACTGGAACAAAACTAGAACAGAACTAGAACAGAACTAGAACAGAACTAGAACAGAACTAGAACAGAACTAGAACAGAACTAGAACAGAACTAGAACAGAACTAGAACAGAACTAGAACAGAACTAGAACAGAACTAGAACAGAACTAGAACAGAACTAGAACAGAACTAGAACAGAACTAGAACAGAACTAGAACAGAACTAGAACAGAACTAGAACAGAACTAGAACAGAACTAGAACAGAACTAGAACAGAAGTAGAACAGAACTAGAACAGAACTAGAACAGAACTAGAACAGAACTAGAACAGAACTAGAACAGAACTAGAACAGAACTAGAACAGAACTAGAACAGAACTAGAACAGAACTAGAACAGAACTAGAACAGAACTAGAACAGAACTAGAACAGAACTAGAACAGAACTAGAACAGAACTAGAACAGAACTAGAACAGAACTAGACAGAACTAGAACAGAACTAGAACAGAAACTAGAACAGAACTAGAACAGAACTAGAACAGAACTAGAACAGAACTAGAACAGAACTAGAACAGAACTAGAACAGAACTAGAACAGAACTAGAACAGAACTAGAACAGAACTAGAACAGAACTAGAACAGAACTAGAACAGAACTAGAACAGAACTAGAACAGAACTAGAACAGAACTAGAACAGAACTAGAACAGAACTAGAACAGAACTAGAACAGAACTAGAACAGAACTAAAACAGAACTAGAACAGAACTAGAACAGAACTAGAACAGAACTAGAACAGAACTAGAACAGAACTAGAACAGAACTAGAACAGAACTAGAACAGAACTAGAACAGAACTAGAACAGAACTAGAACAGAACTAGAACAGAACTAGAACAGAACTAGAACAGAACTAGAACAGAACTAGAACAGAACTAGAACAGAACTAGAACAGAACTAGAACTGAACTAGAACTAGAACTAAACTTGAACTAGAACTGAACTAGAACTGAACTAGAACTGAACTAGAACTGAACTAGAACTGAACTAGAACTGAACTAGAACTGAACTAGAACTGAACTAGAACTGAACTAGAACTGAACTAGAACTGAACTAGAACTGAACTAGAACTGAACTAGAACTGAACTAGAACTGAACTAGAACTGAACTAGAACTGAACTAGAACTGAACTAGAACTGAACTAGAACTGAACTAGAACTGAACTAGAACTGAACTAGAACTGAACTAGAACTGAACTAGAACTGAACTAGAACTGAACTAGAACTGAACTAGAACTGAACTAGAAAGAACTAGAACTGAACTAGAACTGAACTAGAACTGAACTAGAACTGAACTAGAACTGAACTAGAACTGAACTAGAACTGAACTAGAACTGAACTAGAACTGAACTAGAACTGAACTAGAACTGAACTAGAACTGAACTAGAACTGAAACTAGAACTGAACTAGAACTGAACTAGAACTGAACTAGAACTGAACTAGAACTGAACTAGAACTGAACTAGAACTGAACTAGAACTGAACTAGAACTAGAACTGAACTAGAACTGAACTAGAACTGAACTAGAACTGAACTAGAACTGAACTAGAACTGAACTAGAACTAGAACTGAACTAGAACTGAACTAGAACTGAACTAGAACTGAACTAGAACTGAACTAGAAATAGAACTGAACTAGAACTGAACTAGAACTGAACTAGAACTGAACTAGAACTGAACTAGAACTGAACTAGAACTGAACTAGAACTGAACTAGAACTGAACTAGAACTGAACTAGAACTGAACTAGAACTGAACTAGAACTGAACTAGAACTGAACTAGAACTGAACTAAAACTGAACTAAAACTGAACTAAAACTGAACTAGAACTGAACTAGAACTGAACTAGAACTGAACTAGAACTAAACTAGAACTAAACTAGAACTGAACTAGAACTATACTAGAACTGAAACTGAAACAGAATGGTACTAGAACTGAACTAGAACTAAACTAGAACTATACTAGAACTGAAACTGAAACAGAATGGTACTTCAACTTAACTAGAGCTTAACTGGAACTGATCGATTTTATTCTCTTTTCCCTTAAAGGTTTCTATCGCAAAGATCACTTACGCAAACACACACGTTCGCACATCGCTCGTCGTGTTAAATCCGAGGTTTCAGCCCAAAATGTCAACACCACTGGTAACGGCACCAACAACAATAATACCAACAATCAGAACAGCACGCTACATGGTTCCTGAGGTTCGTACAAGGACTTTTGGTAAATTGTTATAAAATTTCTTAACCATAAAAAATGTTTGATAACTTTTGCACTCTAAAGAAATAGAAAACTAAAGGGAAAACTTTAGTTTTTTTTTAATTCTTTATTTATTGCAAAAAATTTCAAATATTAAGAAATTTTATAAAAATTTACTAAATGTCCTGCTAAGCGTCATATATTTTTTTTAAAAATGTTTTCATTTAAAAACTCTTTTTAATTTTAAATTTATTTTAAATAATGTTTTTATATATTTTTATTAATTAATTTTATTTATGTTTATTTACAAAATAAATTTACTTTATAATAAAACGCACAAATTTGCTAACAAAAATCTATTTGTTAAACTCGAAAAGGAAAAAAAAATAAATTCTTAAAATTTATATTAAAATAAAAGAAAATAAATACTGAAATGATAGCAATTAAAATGTACAAAATGTTATACAAAAAACAACAACAATATATTCATATTTACAAAACAAAAAACAACAATTAATATTAAATAAAATACTTAAAAAGAAAAGCAAAAACAAAATGAAACTTAACCCAACATTGCCAGCTGAAAAGCCAAGTTAAGTTAACTTTATTTTTTAAATAAAAAAAAATGCATTATGTTTTGTTTAAAAACTTTTATAAATAAAATATTTGTGATCTTTGCTGGCTATAAAACAAAAAATAATTAAAACTATGTGTGTATATTTATTAAATAAATAATAGATATTTTGTAAAATTTTCAATGTGCAATTTTTTTAAATATTTTTTCTTTTAATTTAATCCTTTTGTTATTATTTTATTTTAAAGAATTTTTTAAAACGTTTTTTTTGTTAAATAATTTTAATTGTTTATTTTAATTTATTTTGTTTATGTATTAAATGTTTTATTATTTTAATGAATTATTGTAATAGAATTGTGTTCAGTTGGTTTGTGAAATTAATTTTAAACTGGATTTGAATTTGAAATGTATAATAACTAAGTTTTCAATTTCTGTTATACAGACCTTCACAAAGAGGCAAGTTTCTTTATAATGTCTCTTCTCTATATGTAATTAAAGTTATCGATAACAGTTGTAATAGAACACTAACTTATATTTTATTTTTATGTAGAAAATTTAAGTTTTTTAACAACTTTTCATAAAATTATTGTAAGAATTTCTTAGAAAATTCAATGTTCGTTTGGTTTTTTTCGAAAAAAATAAACTTATCGATAACTTTTATAAAATCTAAATTAACAAATTTAATATTTTCCATTTTTCTAAAAGAAAGTTCTCTTTACAGTTTTTCTTTAAAAAAATTAAACTATTTATAATTTTTTCTATACAAAAACAATGTTATCGATATGTTTTTCAAATATATGTTATGAATCGATAAATTTTCTAAAGAAAATCTTATTTTTCTAGAGAAGAACAAATTATAAAACAACTTGTAAATAGAAACAAGTTTTTTGTTCAAATATCTATAAACATTATTAGTTACTAAACTGTTTCCCTTAAGAAAAAGTTATCGAAAAGTTTTCACAAAAATAATATATAGTTTTCTCAAAAAATAACAAAGTTATCGACTTTGATATAAAAAAAAAAACGAAAATGACAATTATTTTCTATAAAAAGCTAAAGTTATTGTTATTTTAAAAAAACATTACTTAATGATAAGTTTTCTGGATAAAATTAAAGTAACCGATAAGTTTTATAAATGAAATGAAAGTTATCGATAAGTTTTCTAGAGAAAAATTATTTTTTTTAATTTGTTTGCAAAATATAAAGTTGTTGATAAAATTCCTTTAAATAAAGTAGTTTTCGATAACTTTTCTCTATAGAGAATTAGTTAACGATAAGATTTTTATATTAAAACAAAGTTATCGATAACATTTCTATACAAAAATCAAAGTTTTCTAAAAAAAAAATATCTAAATGAATGATTTTTGTATAGAAAACAAAGTTGCTTAGAAATTTTCTAGAATAAATAAAGTTATCGATAACTTTTTTATATGTAATATTAGTTATCGATAAGGTTTTTATAAAAAACTAAAGTTATCGATAACATTTCTTAGCGAAAATTTATGTTTTCTAGAAAAAAACCCATCAACTAATGAAACCAAGTTCTCAATAAGTTTTTTTTCTAACAAACAAAGACATTGATAATATTTCTATAAAAAATATTAGTTATCGATATAATTTTTAGTAATATTAAAGCAAACGATAACATTTCTATGAAATTATCTAAATTTTGTACAAAAACTGAAGATGCATGACTTTTGTGTAGAAAAGAAAGTTTTCACTAAGTTTTATGTATTAAACAAAGTTATCGATAATTTTGCTATATAATATTAGTGTTATCTATATAAAATATTTGTTATCGGTAAGATTTTTACGTAATATTAAAGTTATCGATAACATTTCTCTACAAAAATCTAAATTTTGTAAAGAAATTGAAGATAAAAGACTTCTGTTTGAAACAACAAAGTTTTCCATATGTTTTCTGTAGCATACAAAGTTATCGATAACTTTTCTCTATATTATTATAGTTATCGCTAAGTTTTTTTATACAAAATAAAAGTTATCGATAACATTTCCATGGAACAATTGATTTTTCTACAGAAAATCAAAAGCAATTTCTATATAAAAAAACAATGTTTTCATAGAGTTTTTTTCTAATAAACAAAGTTATCGATAACTCTTCTTTTAAGCACTATTAATAAACGATAAGTTTTTTATAATAAGTGAAAGTTATCGGTAAAAATTCTATAAAAAATCTGCATTAAAGTCTTTAAAGAAAAAAGGAAGTTGACAATAAAGCTTCTTTAAAAAAAACAGTTATCGGTAATTTTTCTATATAAAATCTAAATTATCGATAAGTTTTCTCTATAAAATTAAAGTAGGCATTAGAGTTTCAATACAAAAATCAATGTTATCGATAAATTTTCTATAGAAAATCAAGTTTATTATATATTTTAACATAAAAATCAAGTTTTCAATAATTTTTCTTAAAAGAGAAAACTAAAACCCAAGGTTTAAATTAAATTTCTGCAGAGAATTTTTATTATCGATAACTTGTCTATTTAGAAACAAAGTTATCGATAGCTTTTCTTTGAATTCATAATTTTTTGACGAAAATCATTGATTTCTACTTTTTCCTTTTGCAAATAACAAAGTTATCAATAAGATTTCTTTAAAAAATTGAGTGATCGATAACTTTTGCTTATGAAATCTTATTTATCAAGAAGTTTTCTATATAATATACAAGTTTAAGGTTGATTTGTTATAAAAAAGTTATCGATAACTTAGTTATCTATAAAGTAATAAAGTGAATGACTTTTTTGTAATAAAAATGAAACATTCTTTAAGTTTTTCTTAAAAAAAAAAATAGTTATCGATAAGTTTTTTATAGAATAATAATGTTATGGGTAATTTTTCATATAAAATCCAAGTTATCGATAACTTTTCTATAAATAATCACACTTATTCATTAATATTTCTATACAAATAATACTTTTTTCAGAAATTTCTTGTAAAAAGAATGTTATTGTTTTCTGCTTTGTGTAAAATATAAAGTTATCGATAATTTTTCTAGAGCTAATAAAAGTTATCGATAAGTTTTTATATGAAAATCTTAGTTATAGATAACTTTTTAAAGAAATTTAATTTTATGAAATATATCCGAAATAAAAATTTTGAAAAAATGATTTATATTTAAGAATTTGTCCAATTTGTTTGTTATCGATAACTTTTTGAAAAGAAATCAGAAAGTTTCAAAAGATCTCTTAAGAAATTTTAAGTTTTACTCAAAATTTCTTTTAAGATTTCTTAATCTAAAAAAGAATAACTTTTTAATATCATTTTCAAATTCCCAGCAATTTATATTTATTTGATTTTGTGAAATTTTGTTTTAATATTTTAAAACTTTTTAATTTACTTTTTATTAAAATAAATAAAAAAAACGGAATAATTAATTAGATGTAATAATGCTTTTAAGGCTTTATGTATTTAAGCTTATAAACTTATTATAATTATAAATATTAGTAGTTTTTAAATTAAAAAAAAAACATAAAAAGAATATAAAAATTTTTACTCAATAGTTATTTTTTTTAATTTCAAAACTAAACAAACAAGAAACTTGAAATTATTTAAAAAAAAACTTTCCCTTTTAAAAATACAATAAAGCATTTACAAACTATTATTTCAAAACTAAACTCAAAACTAAAAACACACAACTAACTGTCAAGTATTTTTTGTCTGAAAACTTTTTAAACTTAAATATGAAATAAAATTAAATACACTGCAACAAAATGTTCAATATAAATCAATACAAATATTACAGTAATTAAAATAAAACATTTATATAGAAATAGTTTTAAATCTAAACAAATAGAGATAATTGCCACAACAAACAAATAAATATTTATATATTTTGTGAAAACCAACAACAAAAACTAAAAAAGACAAATCGCATACAAAACAATTTTCTTTACAAAAAAAAAAGAATAAGGTGAACATTTTGCCTCAATTTTGAAAATAAAACAAAAAAAATTACAATTTTTAAAAAGAAATGAAAAAATAAAGAAAAATAAAAGTAAAAGTAAACTTCTCAGATAAAATTATGGTAAATTTAAAGTTCAAAAAACAAAACAATATTTATACAAAAAAAATAAAACAAAATAATGAAAAGAAGAAAACAAAACAAACTTAAATTTAATTAAAATAACAAAACACAAGTGAATAATGACATGCCAACATGACATGTCAGCAGCTAGTAAGCATTACTATATTAAATTTAAACACAAAAAAAAAAAATCCATAAATAATAATAATAATAATAAATACAAATTTAATAAAACAATAATCTCCATTTATATACAAACATAAATTACTTACATATTTCAAAAAAACATTAACTTAATAAACAAATACCATTATATGAACATAAAATAACAATAAAAACATAATTAATTTTTAAGTAATTCATATATAAATATTTTACCATAACATAGTTATCCATCAGCATCAATGTCATTTACAAAATAAAAAAATAAAACAACCCAAACGCCCGCCCCTACAGCTGCTTAATTGTCAATAGTAAACGAAAAAAAAGAAATAGAGTTGCCATAAGAAATTTTGTTTACAAAATATTGTAAACATTTTAAAATCCTTTAGTTTTCCCTTCTTTTTTTCTTAACAAACTCAAATGAAAATTTTAAAGAGAAATCAACAAATATTTTTGAATTAATATTCTTTTTTGAAATTGAAATGGAATCTTTTTGAATTCTATTGTCCAGTTCATATGCTATTCATATGCCTAAAGTTAAGTCTATAGACTTATCTATAGATTAGACTTAATAGTCTAATCTATAGTTATTCTTTTAATGTAGTCTAAAGTCCATATTTTAGACAATAGAGTGGTCCCTAGTCTATAGTCTGGTCTACATTCTAGTCTAATCTATAGTTTTAACAACAGACTAGTCTTTAGTCCATAAATTAAACAATAGTCTAGTCTGGATTGATCTTATAGTCTTGTCCATAGACTAGTCAATTGTCTAGTCTGTAGTTTACAATCGAGTCCATAGTTTGGTCTACAGTCTTGTCCGTAGGCTATTCTATAGTTTTGCAAACAGTCTAGTCTTTAGTGTATAAATTAGACAATAGTCTGGTCCGCAATCTTGTCTACAGTCTAGTCCATTGTCTTCTTCATTGTTTAGTCCATAGCATAATCTATAGTTTGACAACAGTATAGTCTATAGTTTCACCTATAGTCTGGTCTACAGTCTTGTCCATAGCATATTCTATAGTTTTGACCACTTAGTCTTAGTCTTGTCTACAGTCTAGTCCATCGTGTTCTTCATTGTCTAGTCTATAGATTTAAAAACAGGATAGTCTTTAGTCTAGTTCATAGTTTAGTCTATAGTCTGGTTTACAGTCTTGTCCATAGCCTATTCTATAGTTTTGACAACAGTCTAGTCTTTAGTTCATAAATTAGACAATAATCGGATCCGCAATCTTGTGTACAGTCCAGTCCATTGTCTTCTTCATTGTCTAGTCCACAGCATAATCTATAGTTTGACAACAGTATAGTCTTTAGTCTAGTTCATAGTTTAGTATATAGTATGGTCTACAGTTTTGTCCATAGCCTATTCTACAGTTTTGACAACAGTCTAGTCTTCAGGTCATAAATTAGACAATAGTCTGGTCTACAGTCTTTTTCATCGTGTTCTTCATTGTCTAGTCTTTAGTCTAGTCCATTGTCCAGTCTATAGTTTTGTCAACAGTATTTTCCATAATTTAATCGATAGTCTAGTAATTGGTATTGTCTATAGACTATATCTTAGTGTATAGTTTTGACAACAGTATCTAATATATAATCTAGTCCAAAGTCCAGTTCAGTCTTACCTAACGCCTAACACATTGTCTAGTCAATAGTCCAGTCCATGACTACAAAAATACGAAAACAACATGTATTTGATATCTGTATTAGAATCAGACTAATGTCAAAAATTTCATAAGAAATGTAAACAAATAAGTAACATGTAAACAATAACAGCTGCTTTATAGCAGTCACCTTACTTTATTATGCCATGGTCCTGTCTATAGTCTAATCTATAACATAGTTCATATTCCAGTCCAAAGTCTTGTCCATAATCAAGTTCACAGTCAAAGTCACTATTCCAAAGTCTAGTCCATAGTTTAGTTTGCAGTCTAATCTATAAGTTTGTCAATTGTTTGCTCCATAGTCTAACAAAGCACATATTTTTTCTAGTCCATAGTAAAGTCTTTTCTATACATTAGTATTAAGTCTGGACTATAGTGTTGTTCATGTTCTATTATATTTTCGTCTGTGGTCTGTTTCATAGTAAATTATATAGATACTAGTCTTCCGTCAAGACTACAGTCTAGTCCAAGGTCTATTATATAGTTTAATCTTTGGACTAGTTCATAGCGCAATCCATAGATTAATCTTCAGTTGGAGATATAGTTTAGTCTATTGTCTAGTATATAGTCTATTTCATAGTATATTCTATAGATTAGACTTTAGTCTGTTCTATATTCTATATACGCATATATATTTCATTCTAGTCCTTAGCTTAAACCATAGATTAAACTTTAATTAAGTCTATAGTCTAGTGTATTGTCTAGTCTATAGTCTAGCAAATAGTTTATTCTATAGATTAGTCTTTAGTTTGGTCCATAGTCTATAGATTAGTCTTTAGTCTAGCCCATAGTCTAGTCTAAAGTCTTGTCGTTAGTCAAGTCCATTGTCTATTCTATAGACTAGTTTTTAGTCTTGCTTTAAGTCAAAACCAAAGTCTTCTCTGTAGTTTAGTCCACAGTCTGAAGCCATGTAAAAAGTCTTGGTTTTAGTCTACTCGACTAAACCTATATCTTCAGTTGAAGATATAGTTTAATATATTGTCTAGTCTATAGACTTTAGTATGTTCCATATTCTATACGCATATATATTTCATTCTAGTCCATAGCTTAAACCATAGATTAAAGTTTAATTAAGTCTATAGTCTAGTGTATTGTCTAGTCTATAGTTTAGCTCATAGTTTATTCCATAGATTAAACTTTAGTTTGGTCCATAGTCTATAGATTAGTCTTTAGTCTAGCCCATAGTCTAGTCTAAAGTCTTGTCGTTAGTCAAATCCATTGTCTATTCTATAGACTAGTTTTAAGTTTTGCTTTAAGTCAAAACCAAAGTCTTCTCTGTAGTTTAGTCCACAGTCTGAAGTCTTGTAAAAAGTATTGGTTTTAGTCTACTCGAGTCTTTAGTCTGGTCTATTATACTTCTTCTTTTTAAATTCAAAACATTTTAAAAACTTCTCTTTAAAGTTTTCATACATAAACTTAAACTAAATTAAAACAAAGTTTAAACTACAGTTTAAACGCAATATTTAACTAAAACTACAACTCTGTTATTAAACTACAAATTACAAAAAAATAAAACTTGATATTTTTTTTTTTTAAATATTAAAAGTAATAACAACAACAAACAAACTTACTATAGAATAGAAATTACAAAAGAAAAGAAAACAAAGAAATAACTACAATAACAACAAATAAATACAACAAAAATACTTGCAGAAAGTACAAATCTTTCAATAAAAAATAAAACAAAAACAAACAAATTACTTAGAAAACAACAAAAAACAAAACAATAGTAGTATTAATTAAATAATTAATAATATAAAACATTTTAATTTTTTAATTTCCAACTCATACTACGTTTTAAACAACAAAAGAAAATAGAAAACTAACAACAAAATGCAATAAAAACAAATACAAATTTCAAACAAAATAAAACTCAAAAAAAACCCGGCTACAAAATAAAAATTCACAAAATCATCCCATTAACTATTTACAACTTTATTAAACAAACAAAAAATACAAATAAAATTAAATTTAAAGAAATTATTAAAAAAAGGAAAACAAAAACAAAAAAAAAAACAAATTTAGCAATTCAAAACTCAGGGATGATGCCTCCAAAATATTAAAAAAACCAAAAAAAAAAAAACAAATATTTAACAAAATAAAAACAAACAAAATTTTTAATAAATTTCGCAATATTTGAAAAATTAAAAGAAAAACAACAACAACAAATTACGAGTAAATAAAATGAAATTAAGCAAAATTATTAAGATTTTTATTAAGATAAAATTTTAAAAAATTTTGAAAATTAAAACATTGAAAAGTATAAAATTTTTAATAAAATAATAGAAATTTTTAAAGAAAAAAAAACTGCACAATATTAACAACAATTTTGTAATAATTTTATTTTATATAATTATTAAAAAAAGTAGTAATTATTAAAAAAAAAATATTATGTAAAATTTCTAAAAATAATTTTTAGTTATAATTTAAATATTTTATTTTGAAAAAGTTTTGTCAAGTGGTTTCTAGAAGAAGATGGAGAGAAGAGTTGTTTGTGAAGATGTTTTTATTTTGAAATTTAATTTAAAAGAAATGATATTCGAAAAGTATTTTCAGTTGTCTAAACTATAGACCAGTTTGTTTAAGACCTATTCTATAGTCTAGCTTATAGTTCGGTCAATAGCTTACACTATACTCAAGTTCATAGTGTGATCTATAGTATGGTATATAACTTGGTCTACTGTCAATGGTCTAGCCAAGAAACTAGTCAATAGCCTTATCTATCGTCTAGTCAAAGTTTGATCTATAACTTGGTCTGCTGTCACTGGTCTAAGTAGTCCGTAATCTAGTCAATAGCCAAATCTATCGTTTAGTCAAAGTTTGATCTATAACTTGATCTATAGTTTAGTCAATAATCTAGTCTATAGTTCAAATTAAAGTCTAGTCGGTAGCTGAGAATGATCTAGCCAATAATATAGTCAATAGCTTGATCTGTAGTCTAGTCCATAATTTAGTCTATTGTGTGGTCTATACTCTGTTCTATAATATAGTCATTAGTCTACTTTATAATCTAGTCTATAGTTTAATCTATAGTCTGGTCTATATTCTCGTCTATAATCTGGTCTACAGTTTAGTCTGTAGTCTAGTTTACAGTCTAATCTATCTATAGCGTAGTCGAAAGTCTAATATATATTCTAGCCAAAAGACTATCTAATAGTTTAGACTTTAATATATTCCCTGATCATGTCTATAATCTAGTCTACAGTTTACTCCATACATTACAGTGTTATTTGTGTATATCGTAGTCTAAAGTCTAAGTTTATTCTTGCCAATAGACTATCTAATAGTTTAGACTTTAATAGAATCCATGATCATGTCTACAGTCTAGTCTATAGTCTTGTATATCGTTTAGTCTACAGTCTTTAGCTTAGTCTTGACCAGAGTTTAGTCTACAGATTATTCTATAGATGAGTCAAGTCTATAGGGTAGTTTATAGTCTGATCTATAACTTGGTCTATAGTTAAGTCAATAACCCAGTCTACAGTCAAGTCTAGTCTATTGTCTAGTCTATATTCTGGTCTATGATATAGTATGGACTATATCTTTATAGTATGGACTATAGTATGGTTTATTGTTTAGTCTGTAGTATGTTCTACAGTCTAGTCAAAAGTTTAGTCTATAATTTTGACTACAGTCTAGTCTATACTATATTCTACACTCTTACCAATATGGTATAATCTATAATCTAGTCTATAGTTCAGTCTATAGTCTATTTTACAGTCTAGTCTTTAGTCTTGTGCATAGTTTAATCTATAGTTTAGTAAACAGTCTATTTTACATTCATGTCTGAACAGTAGACTAGTCTATAGCTAAGTCTATAGACTACTCGATCTAGTCTTTAGTATAGTCTAGTATATTGTTAAGTCTATAGACTAGTCTTTACAGTATAGTCTAGTCTATAATGTATTCTATTCTAAGTAGTCTAAAGTTTAGACTATAATATTGTCTAAAGAAACTATAATCTAGTCTATAGTAAGGTATAGTCTAGTTGACAGTCTCTTTCATAGTTTAGTCTACAGTTTAAGTTACAGTCTAGTCTATATTCATGTTAATAGTCTGGACAATAGACAAGACTACAGCTTAGTATATAATCTCCATTTAGTAAAGTCTAGTCTATAGTTAAGTAAATAGTCTATGGACTAGTTTATAGTCTATTCTATAACTTGATCTATAGCTTAGTCTATAGTTCTAGTCTATAGTGTTGTCAATAGTCTGATCTGTAGTCTAAAGTCTAGCCTATAATGTAGTCTATATACTGGTCTATAGTTTAGTCTATAATCTAGTCTATAGAGTAGTCTATTGTTTACTCTTTAGTCTACTATAGTTAACGATTTTTCGATTTATCTTTAATTTTTTTAAAGAAAATTTTTCAAAATTCGTTTTTTTTAATTCCATAAATTTCTATTAAGTTCATTTATTTTTTATAAAATGTTTAGGAAATAACGAAACAAATTGATGAAGTAATGGACTGAATTTAAGGCAAACAAATAAAAATTGTAGGATTTAACAAATAAAAAAAATAAATAAAAATATTTTAAAATTATTTATGAAAAAAAAACACACACAAAATAAAAACTAAAAGAAAATAAACGATAAAGAAGGAATGAGTTTTAAGATTATAAAAAAAGATTAAGAAAGATGTGAAGAAAAAAAATAAAATTTATTTTTTAAAAAATCTTTTAAACTATCCTTTAGTTTTCTTTAAATTAAACAAAATTAGTTTCTATAGAATTCATAAAAAAATATAAATATTTTTTTAATAAAATTATAAAAAAAAACTTAATTATTTTTGTTTTTAATATTAAGTGTGATGATTAACGTATATGAATTAATAAAAAAACACAATTTTAAATTAAAATAAATATTAATTAAAACCAAAAACAAAAAAAAAAAAACGTTTTCGATACGATAAAAAAACAACTTAAATTTAAAGAAATAAATTTATTAAAAAAAGTACTTTTTTTCTTTCTTATTTTTTAATAAAAAAACAAAAACTAAACAACAACTCACTTAAGTATTGAATTATTGTAAAATAAGGACAAACATAACAAAAACAAATAAATTAAATAATAATAATGATAATTATACTTATTATATATATAACAAAACTATATATATAAACTTTATTATAATTATATATAAAAATACAAAAAACAATTTTAATTTAATCCAAATAAAGTAAAAAACAAAAAAACACAACATGAATTATATTAAAAATAAAACAAAAAATAAAACATTATTACAAAACGTTTAAATTGTAACCATTTCAAATTCAATAAAGATTATAAAAATAAAACCAGAATGTTTCTTTCCAAGCAGGGTGAAAAACTAAATGGTAAGTAAAAGCCTGGAATTCTATGAAATAGTTAATAGTTAACTCCAGTCACACAATAGTTTAGTTAATAGACTAATTTAGTTAATAGATTAGTATTTAGTGCTGTCTATAGTCTAGTCTTGAATCTAGTCTAGTTTAGTCTAAGATCCTGTCTGCACTCTTAACTAAATTCTTCTTTTAGTCTAAATTCTAGTCTACAGTCTAGTCTATATTCTAGTCAAAAGTTTATTCTATAGTCTAAACTATAGTCTATAGACTAGTCTATAGCCTAGTTTATATTCT
Source organism: Lucilia cuprina (assembly GCF_022045245.1). Classification (NCBI taxonomy): domain Eukaryota; kingdom Metazoa; phylum Arthropoda; class Insecta; order Diptera; family Calliphoridae; genus Lucilia; species Lucilia cuprina. The sequence goes on along the minus strand of NC_060952.1, from coordinate 92,682,643 downwards.
ACTCTATAGTCTAGTTTACAGTCTAGTCTACAGTCTAGTCTATAGTCTAGTCCATAGTCTAATCTGTAGTCTAGTTTATAGTCTAGTCTATAGTCTAGTCTATAGTCTAGTCTATAGTCTAGTCTATAGTCTAGTCTATAGTCTAGTCTATAGTCTAGTCTATAGTCTAGTCTATAGTCTAGTCTATAGTCTAGTGTATAGTCTAGTCTATAGTCTAGTCTATAGTCTAGTCTATAGTCTAGTCTATAGTCTAGTCTATAGTCTAGTCTATAGTCTAGTCTATATTATAGTCCATAGTATAGTCCATAGTCTAGTCCATAGTCTAGTCTATAGTCTAGCCGATAGTCTAGTCTAAGGTCTTTTCTATATAGTCCAGTCTAGTTTACAGTCTAGTCTATAGTCTAGTCTATGGTCCAATAGTGTAGCTATGGAGCTTTTTCTACTCACATTTTTAGCCTGCCATAGTTTCTCCAACAATCTTAAGAATCGTTGCATTTCAGTGCTGCTAGCAAAAAATATCACCAAATCATCGGAACATTCACGAACCTCCTGACAAGAAAATTCCAGAATACACCACCAGGTCTCGTTAAGCGATGGAATTTTAATACCAGTCATCTCTTTAATATCGGCACAAGTTAATATCTCTAAACCGGAATTTTTACCATAAACACTGCTCATGGTCGAAAGGCGTGACGAAGATGTTGGTGGTGGTGAGGATGACGATTGAGAAGGCTGCTGCTGCTGTTGTTGCTGTTGCTGCTGCTGCAGTTGAAGATCATTGGTATTATTGGTGTTGGTGGTGTGTGTGGGTTGAGTACGTTTCGAATTGGTGGTTGTGGATATAGAGGTTGGTGTAGCATTACTAGCTAACGAGGATGTAGTAGCTAAGGTGGTATTACATGTGGTTGTGGACCGTGATAGTTGCGATAGTTTAGTTGGTGTTGAATTTACCGACGACGATGAACGTTGTGTATTACGTGTGGGAGTGCTCATGGCGGAACTTAACTATTAGGGGAGGTCGAGGAATAACACACAAATAGAGATAGCAAATATACATAGGAATTAGCTAATATGTTTACAAACTACTTTTTTCGACTTTCAACTTACCAAGCTGCCAGTTTCCTGTTGATAAGGATTTAAGTCTTCTTCCGTTTTGTTTCCACCACCTGCAGCAGTTTCTGCTTCACTATTTTGTTCTGGATTTCGGTTGATTTTTCTTAGAGGAGATAGGAAATCTTCTCTTAAAGTAATTAAATGATTTTGTGTAACCACCAAGGTACAGCCCAAGGTTTTGTGTTTTTCTTGCATTTCAAAAAGCTGAAAATTTAGTTGTTTTATTATCAATAGTATTAAATTTATTTTTATCATTCAATGTAACCTACCCCACTGGCTGATTGTAACAAAGCCTGTAACCATTCGGAAGCCACATACTCATCGGGAGCAGCCAGCTGCAAAAGCATTTTATTTTTCAACATTATTTCGAAACAGTGAGGTCTTTGAGCTTTCACAGCTCTTCTAGCACCCTGACATTCGGCCAAAGCCATGGCCCAACTGGGGATTTTTTGTGTCGAGTCATTAAACATGTACAAAACTCCAGCTCTGAAATCAATGATTTTTAAATTAGTTTTAAGACTTTACCTATAGGGTAAGCTATAAAACAGACTAGACTGTAGAAGAGACTAAACTAGAGACTAGACTAAAGACTAGACTAGACCAGACTATAGACTGTACTACAGACTATACTATTGACTAGACCATAGACTAGACTAAAGAGTAGACTGTAGACTAGACTACAGACTAGACTACAGACTAGACTACAGACTAGACTACAGACTACACTACAGACTAGTCTACAGACTAGACTACACACTAGACTACAGACTAGACTACAGACTTGACTACAGACAAGACTACAGAGTAGACTACAGTATAGTCTATAGACTAGACTATAGACAATACTTTAGACTAGACTATAGACTAGACTATAGACTAGACTATAGACTAGACTATAGACTAGACTACAGACTAGACTATAGACTAGACTATAGACTAGACTACAGACTAGACTATAGACTAGACTATAGACTAGACTATAAACTAGACTATAGACTAGACAATAGACTAGACTATAGACTAGACTATAGACTAGACTATAGACTAGACTATAGACTAGACTATAGACTAGACTATAGACTAGACTATAGACTAGACTATAGACTATACTATTGATTAGACTATAGACTAGACTACAGACTAGTCTACAGACTTGACTACATACTAGACTACAGACTAAACTACAGAGTAGACTGCAGGCTAGACTACATAATAGACTATAGACTAGACTATAGACTAGACTATAGACTAGAATGTATACTGTACTACAGACTATACTATTGACTAGAATATTGACTAGGCTTTCGACTACACTACAGGCTAGACTATAGACTAGACATGACTATAGACTAGAGTATTGATTAGTCTATAGGCTAGACTATAAACTAGACTATGGATTAGACTATAGTCTAGACTATATATTTGACTTTAGATTATAAGCAAGACTATAGCCTGGACTATAGACTTGACTATAGACTAGACCATAGTCTAGAATATAGACTAGACAATAGACTATAGTATAGTCTACAGACTAGACTATAGACTGGACTATAGACTAAACTATAGATTAGACTATAGACTAGACTATTGACGAGCTTATAGACTAGACTATAAACTGGTAGTTATTTATGAAACTCACTTTAATAGAAAATATCCAGGATTCCAAGAATGTTGTTTGGAATTTCCCATATGCTCTTTAATGCGTCGATGCATGAGGAAACCTTTAGCATGTGGACCCAGAGGCTCTTGATCCCCAGGATCATTTATGGCCGAACCGGGTACATTAACGACTGCATAATACATCCATGTATCAGATTTGCCCACACAAGAATTTTCCCTAACAAAATGTTGCAAAGGTGCCAAATGATCCAATGTAAGTTGACCCACAGCGGGTAGTGTAGAACCACTGCGTCTAGCACACAGTTCCAAATTAGCCACTAAACCAGCTGCCGGATAAGGACCGCCAGCCAACAGCACCTGCTGCATGTCCCTATTATTATTCGAAAGTAGAACAGTGTTACCATAAGGACCCATCTGAAAAAATAACACAATTTAATAAAAGATTTTTCAAAAATCTCTACAGATCTCTTTCTTTCTCACCAATATAACATCCAAATCCTTGTAGGCCAAAACAAATTTTGAGCATAAACGATTTCTTACCAAATCGGTAACATACAACGTTTTATCAGTTAGTAGAACTAAAACGGGTGTCATATAACCTTCCTTACTATAGCCCGTGTACAATTTGAAAACCTTCATCAATTGTTCACTCTCATCGCGTAGAATGTGCAATTGAACACCCGCAAAAACATCTATCGATATTTCGCCTATACCCAGTTCGAAACGTGACAAATCTCCTGGAAGATCGGCATCTAAACTAGTTAATTCTTTGCGTGGAGAATTAACGCCAGACATTTCGATTTCCATGGCAATTTCCGCATTCAAATCATCGATTAATTCCAAATTACGTGGCTTGGCGCCCTTAACATACAAATTGCCCGTCAGCAGTTTCTGTTCGTTTTTCAATTTGTGCGCAAAGAAATTGTTGCGTCGTATTGAGGATTCGAGTATTTTCTTTTGTGTCACGTTGCGCAAGAAACGATTGATAAGCGATGTCTTGGCTGGTGGTTGTGATGGTGGTTTTAAGAGATTATTATAGTCAGCCACCACACTCTGGCGGTCGCTGACATCGTGATAGTCCACAATAACAATATCACTTTCATTGCGCTCCGTATCAGTGGTTATGGTCAGAATATCATCGAATTCTTCACTTAAAATAGTACTCTTAGAATCACGACCACACCCACCCCTAGCACCCATATAATTATTGTAGATATCAGGACTGAGAGCTGAGTAATCAGTTGTTGGCGGCACACTGCAGCCATAACGCGGCGGCTGCTGTTGTTGTATGAGATTCGAGCCATTGCCACTTAAACGTTTCTTCAGCGGTGATGGCAAATGTCGAGATTGTTTGTCCAGATTCGTGCGATAATCGGCCCCAATGGCTAGACTTTCTCTTTGTGCTGGTGTTGTCGTGTTGGAACCACCACTGCCGCTGGCTATGCCACTGGTTAAGGAAGTGCTTGACTTTTGATGTTGTAGCATCGCTTGTGTTTTAGAATTGGAAGTATTAGTATTAGTTGTTAGTTCAGATATGGTGGATGATGATGTTGTGTTGGGGAATTTAGAGAGTTTTGTTGGAGTACTATTGGCTAAAGGTGTGGGGATGTTGTTGGGTTTTTTGGGCATTTTAAGAGCTGAGAGAGAAAAGAGGAGAAAATTAAATGAAAAGAAAATTAAAACTCAAAATTTCTGAAAAAAATGATCAAATGAATTTCTTTAGGCGGCGGGATTTCAAATGGTAAATCGAACCAATCCATACATAATTTGCTTTTGTAATTTTTTCAAAATTAGATCTTTTATGTAAAAAGCTTTCGGCGTTATAAGGCCTTTCTAGTCAAAAAGCTTTAAAAAGCTTTCTAGTCAAAAAGCTTAAAAAGGCTTTCTAGTCAAAAAGCTTAAAAATTTCACAAATTTTAGTTTTCACTAAATTTCTACCACCACTTGAAATCTAACAACCACCAACTCCACCTTAAACTTACCAAAATAATTGTCCGTAGCCTGTTGCAATTGCTTGGCCTCCTCTTGTGCACGATTCTTAGTGGACAACTTTTTAGGTGAGCTTTGCTGTGGATGTTGTTTCTCTTTGCCAGCATCTTTAAAACTGCGAAAGAAATTCGAAAATGTTTTCGCTATGGGCGCAGAAATAAAAGCCGAACGTAATTGATCCGGTTCGGGTTGAGCAATGGGTGTATCTTTTTCAATTAAACTAGCAATACTGCCTTGAGAATCTTCCATATTGGTGAGATCATTGAACGACGATGATTCATAACAATACGAAACGCCAGTATGTTCGAAGACAGTGCTCTCACAGTTGATAATGAATTTATTGCGAAACGGTGTACGTTCTGAGGTTTCACAAGCTGAAGTGGCGGCCGAATTTGCAGCAGAGGTGGCGAGAGAAGAAGATGATGAATTGTTATCAAGTTCAGTGGCATCGAACTCTTGTTGCCGTTGCAATTGATGTGGTGTCGCTGTAGTTGAGTTAGAATCTTTTTGATTTTTTTCATCACTGTTTTGTCTGGTAGGGGCATAGATATCCTCTTCTTTTTTGCGTCTTAATTGTTCATCAACATTGTGCACAAATTTCTTAATGGGTTGTTGTTGCTTGGAACCATCTAGACTTTTGCTGAGAAAAGGTTTCTGTTTAAGTGGTGGCGATTCAGAGAGCTGCTGTGAATCTTGCTGTGAGTCTTGTGTGGGAGTTTTATGTTCTGGAGTTTGTTGTTCCAATTCGGCGACACATTCTATTACAGATTGTAGGTCCTCAGAACCCTCGGGTACTCCCCGTTCCGGCAAAGGCATAGTGAATATACTTTTCAAGGAACCAAATATCATTTTACTACTATTATCGATCAATTGATTCATATCGTGTACATTGAATTTCTTCATTTTCGTAGTAAGATCTTGTTCATGTATAATATTGGTTTGGCATTTGGATTTTTTCAAACAACTAGACTTTGGTTTCTTTTCCTTATTCCATACGGATTTCTGGCGTGGAGGACTTTCGTTAAAGTCAATGTTGGGTTCAGAGTAATAGCAATTTTCACCTGTTGAGAGAATGCAAAAGTTATATGTATATGTACAATTTTCTGAGAAGAGAGTAGGACTCACCTATAAAATTATTATTGGCATTATTGGCTGCCCCTATACAATCACAGGAACTGCTTTTAGCCTGACCATATTGTTGCTGCTGTTGTTGACTATTGGAATTTTTATCATTTTCATCGGAATCTAGACTAGAATTCGAACTGGAACAAGAGCATTTATATAGTTCTGGTTTCTTCTCCAACTTTTCCTCACACTTGCCGCTCTTATCCTCATTCAGTTCTTTGGGCATATATTCAAATACTCCCGAATTGTCATACTGTAAGGCTGCACTATCATTCATATCATAAACATCCGAATTGCCATAGTCCAAAACATCTGAACAGGCATTACGATACACCACACGACGTCTACGTTTTGTTACATCTTCATTAGCGCCATCTTCCGTTTCCTGATGATGTGCTATTTCCGTGGGCTGTTGTTTATCACCCTCTGAACACCAGGAGTAGCGTCCTGCCTGACCCACTAGTGGTGCCATTCTGCGTACACCTCCCGCCTTATAGGTTATAAAACCATGCTCTATGTGTATGTTATCGGTGCGAGTATTTTTCAAAATATCTTCATGGAATGACACCCTTTTCTTGGGTGCCTTAGCTACATTGGGACTTTTGCGTACTTTACGGCGAAATACAATATTTTCGGTTGTATCAAAAGTCGACATTTGACTAGTAGTCATGGCCTCCTCTACTACGGTGCTGGGTACCGCCGATACTGCTGTAATATTCGAGTTGGAATCCATAACAGTGGTCTCCTCGGCGGCATTCAATAATAAAGTCTCTTTAGGTTTATCCAATTTACCAGCCGCCACTTTAGCTTCCTCAAACTCAAAACCTGTCTGTGAGCTAATAGATTCTACCATTAATTCACTTGATTCGGAATCTAACATTTGTACACCCGAATCACTGGGTGTGGTATCTTCCAGAGTACTATTCATACTCGTAGACATTTTATCCACATAATTAAGATTAGTACTTATTGTATCGGTATTGGTTTTCGGATTTATACGTTGTGTACGTTCCGTTTGTTGAGCCGCATATAGCGGTGATTCCATTACAACATCATAGGCCGTGGGTGGTCTCTCCACTAGGGTCTCTGTGTATATTGAAAGTTAAGTAGTAGTAGTTGAGGAGTTGAATATTTATTTATATACAAAAAAGTTTCTTGAGGAATTTTTCAAAATTTATATACAAAAAAAAACAAAACTTTTTTTTAAGGATGTAAAGGAAATGATTGGTTTTGTTGTTTCTTTTGTAATTTTGAGTGATTTTTTTAGCCGATTTTTTTGTAGGTGTTTGGTGTGTTGCTAAAATGTTGATGCTGATCTTTAAAAATAAACATTAAAAATATTAGAATTTCAGGATTTCTGTAAATAAATTAAAAAGAAATAAAACAAAATAAAGAAATTAAAGAAAACGATAAATAATAATAAACAAATAACCTAAAAAAACACAAAACGTGTGACGTCTCGAAGGACCAAGAGATTTAAGTGAGTGGTTTTGAACTCTTGTTATTGTCTTTAAGGCCAATCGAAAGTTTTTATTGAGTAATCAATTAGTTAATATTGTTTACTAGTTTAAGGACTAATCTTTAGCTGAAAGATTAGGTATTAAATTAGAATAAATCTTCGAAAGTTGTTTTTGAATACTCAGGGCGAGTTTTTTACTACTCAGTTAAACTAGGTTTAACTTGCTGTTAGATTAAACTCGGAACAAATTTTAGCGGACATTAACCGATGACTGTGTTTTTCGCTTATGGATCTAAAATCAGTTAACTTTATTAGTATTGCCAACTTTTTAGTCAAAAAAACATAAACAATGAACAGCTGTTTTTTGCAAATATTACTTTTGTAAAATGGAAAATTTTGGAAAAAATATTAAATAAACATTTAAAACAATAATAAATAAAACAAAACAAGTCAGAAAATTGCAATTTACTTAAAATGTTAAGTTTTTGTTCTTCCGAAATCATTGTTTTATTGTTTTTGTTAATTGTGTTTTCTCACTTATAACTTGAGTTTAATTGGCCAATTACACTCACTTAAACTAAGATAATAAGTAACTTTACTGAAAACTGAAAAACACGAAACATATATTATACCAGATTTAACCAAAGAATGAAGATTATCTTTATCAGAAAAACTCGCCCTAAGTAACTTTACTGATTACTGAAAAACACGAAACCAAAGAATAAAGATTATCTTTATCAAAAAAACCTGCCCTCAATCTAATTTTGTTTGCTAGTTTAAGCGCCCAATGGAGGTGGTTTAAACTTAAGCAAGAAATTCAAAAGTGTAAACAATTTTTATTAAAATAAACATTAAAATTATTAATTTTTTGATTAATATAAATTATAGGGAAATTATATAGGTTCTACGTACCGGAATGACCCAAATTATTCGTATAAAACAATAATAAAGTAAGATGGAAACAGCTGTTTCACTTTTTTAAAAAAAATATTACAAATTTAATTAAGAAATCTCTATTGTCTTTGCATAACTAACTTCCAAATTTATGTTCTAATATTATCTTTTATAATAAAATTAGAAAATTAGTCTATACCATGGCTAATTAACTATAAGTATATTGACTGATAACATTTCATTCACAAACACTAATAAAACAAACATACAAACATATTTTGATAAGATTAATTAATACAAAACATCACACTTACATACATATACTAATAAAGGTACAAAATGATTTTTAGGGTTTGCAAGAGTTGAAGAAAAATATCTTTTAAAATCATTTGATTAAAAAAAGAAAGTTTCGTTAAGTTTTAAAAATTTCCAAAATTTAAAAAAAGTCATGGATTTAAACATTAGCCCATAAAAACTAAACGTAATTAATAAAAATATTTTTAAAAATTACGATGTTTAGAAAATAAAGTTTCGTTAAGTTTTAAAAATTTCCAAAATTGAAAAAAGTTACAGATTTGAATATAAGATTGTGAATATTAAATGTACTAAATAAAAATATTTTTCAAAATTACTTAGTTTAGAAAATAAAATTTCGTTAAGTTTTAAAAATTTCCAAAATTTAAAAAAAGTTACAGATTTGAATATAAGATTATGAATACTAAATGTACTAAATAAGAATATTTTTCAAAATTACTTAGTTTAGAAAATAAAGTTTCGTTAAGTTTTGAAAATGTGAAAAAAGTAACAAAATTTAAGGATTTATATATAAGTTTTCAAAAAGAAAATAAAACTAATAAAATCTTTTTTTAAATCTTTTTACTTTAGAAAATAAAGTTTCGTTAAGTTTGAAAAATGTTCAGAAAAATATAATATTAACCGATTTAAACAGTATCCTAAAGATACTAACAGAAAAAAAAAGAAAATTATCTTTTAAAAGTATTTAGTTTAAAAACTAAAGTTTCGTTAAGTATTAAAATTTTCTAAAATTTAAAAAAAAGGACCAATTTGAATATAAAATTATAAATACTAAATGAAATTACCAAAAATATTTTCTTATATCACTTAGTTTAGAAAATAAAGTTTCGTTAAGTTTTAAAAATTTCCAAAATTTAAAAAAAGTCACAGATTTGAATATATGATTATGATTACTAAATGTAATTAATAAAAATATTTTTTAAAATTACTTAGTTTAGAATATAAAGTTTCGTTAATTTTACTAAATCTTGCAAATACTTCCAAAATTTTGCAGTTTTGAATATAAATTTATAAGTAGTAAAGGAAATATGCTAAAAAAAAACTTTATTTAAATCTCAAACAAAATAAAGTTTCGTTAAGTTTCAAACCTGAACAGAAACAATTTTTACTTTATTTCAATAGCATTTTATGAATAAGCTTAGAATATAATATAAACTTTACTCAAAACCCTTCAATTTACAAAAAAAGTTTCGTTAGGTTTTGAAAACCGACAAACCTTATTCAAAAGTCTAAATTTACAAAACAAAGTTTCGTTAAGTTAATTTCGTTAATTCCAACATTTTACAAATTTATTCATTCATTTTTAATTCTTGCAATTTTCTACTTAAAATCTTTTTTTTTTTGTTGTAATTTTGGTCACTTATTGTCTTTCTTTTATTAATTAGTCATGACAATCAATTTTACAAAACAAATTGCGTTTTTGTTTTTAAATTGTTTTTGTTTAACTAAAATCACGTCATAGCTAAATTTGTTAAACAATTAAAAAAACTACTCGCTAAAAACAAATTAAAATAAAAATTCAAATACTCTTTTAACACTTAAGTTAGTTAATATGATATTTTTTAAATTGCAATTCAAGAAAAAGAAACATTTTTTTTTTTTAATAATCAATAAACGCAGAATGTACACTTTTTTCAGCTTGACAAAGAATGGCAGAAATACCGGCCAAAAAAAAAAACACATGAACAGTATTTAAAACAAAAACAATAGAATAAAATACATAATATAACAACAACTAGAACAAAAACCTTCTCCTCTTCTAGTTAAAAAAAAAAACATTATATTCTATTCTATATATTATAAAATCTCCATTGAACATTAGTAGAAAAACAAAACACATACAACACCCCTTTTAAAATTTAACCCCCCTTTTTCAACCCCCCCCCCTCTTCTCTTAGACACTTGCTATCAACTTTATTCATACAATTTTTACTTTGATTTTAACTTCTGCATGCACTTTACAAGTATTTTTCCTTTACATTGTTTTTGTTGTTTTTGTTAATACTTGCTTTTGTTGTTGCTTGTATACACTTTATTATTGCAACCTTATTTGCCACCCACTTTTTCTTCTCTTTTTCTTTTCATACATACAAAGCAAAATGGAAATTGATTTTTACTAAGGAAAAATTTGTTGTTTTTGCAAGAAAAAATTTGTTGTTTTTTCATTTAATGAAATTTCCTTTTTAATTTTGTTATACCTTCGATTTGTTGTGGAAAATCCATGTTAATTATATTTAATTTTAATTATAAGCACTTTTTTTATAATTTTTTAAGCAATATTTTAATAAATTTTACATTTTTTTCAACACATTAAGCACTACAAGGGTTTTTTTCTTTCTTCAATATTATAGAGAGGCTGCTACTAAAGTGTATTTAATACAATAAACATATACCACAACTACTGGCCTTTATTATACATCTATCTAGCTGTCAAAATATTCCAGTTATTTTTGCTATTAACTAACTTAACGTCAATGTTTGTCTATCGTTTTTGTAAATTTTTCGGTTTTCAATATCTAAACAGCTGGACTTATGTTGCTGTCGTAATAATACTCTATGACTGATACTAAATAGTTTTAATGTCACTACTTAATGTACACAGTTGTATAGAAATGGTATTATTTGTACTTTGTTTATGTTTAGTAATGAAAATAGAAAACAACTATGTGTAAGGAAGAGAGAGAAAGCAAGAGACATACATGTTACAAACAGGGTTGTTATTAGCAAAAATTGTTAATATTTCCGGTTTGTTAATGAAAATCGTTCAAAAAGTTGAGTACTTAGCAGATTATATTAGAAATTATAAATTGAATCTATTTAAAAATGAAAAATATTATGAACATATATAAAGTAATATAACAGAAACTGTAGTTTAATAAATAAAAGACAATATTTTTAGGTTTTATTTAAAAATGATTCAAAATTTAAACTAAAAACTGCATTTTTATTTTTCAGCAATCTAGAGCTGTATTTAACTAGAACACTGCTAGAACTGATCTATATATGAAATGAACTGATAGAACTGAAATAGAACTGAACTAGAACTGAACTAGAACTGAACTAGAACTGAACTAGAACTGAACTAGAACTGAACTAGAACTGAACTAGAACTGAACTAGAACTGAACTAGAACTGAACTAGAACTGAACTAGAACTGAACTAGAACTGAACTAGAACTGAACTAGAACTGAACTAGAACTGAACTAGAACTGAACTAGAACTGAACTAGAACTGAACTAGAACCGAACTAGAACTGAACTAGAACTAAACCTGAACAAGAATTGAACTGAAAAAAGAAACCGGAAAAAACGTTATTTTTTTATTATTATTTTTATAATTTAATTCGCATTTACAATTGTCAATTAGAAAAACAAAAACAAAAGTGAAATTTGAAATGTAAGTGTCAAATGAAAAAGAAATGTTAGAAAAAGAAACCTTAGGAATTAGAATTTAAATATACCTTGATAGAAAATAAACCGAAATAAAATAGCGGAAAAAAATCAAGCTAAAATACAGAAAAACGCTAAATATTTTTTTAACTATATCCAAAAAATAAGCATTTAAGTTTAACAAAATTATTAATAAATCAAAGTAAAACATACAAGAAAAAGTTTCCGAATTCAAATTTTAAATCTTAATATTTCAACATATCTAAACTGAAGAAACAAAAACCTGGTTAAATGTTTAAAATCACATTAAAGCCTCACTATAATCAATTAATAAAAATCTATAATAACATAATAGTAAAAACTTGCAAGTAACCGTTTTTTAAATATAATTTGAATTAAATTTGAAAAAAATAACAATGTTTTCAATTTCAAACCAATTACAACAACACAAATTTCTAATAATTATAACACTTTATTTTTATCTGATATTTGAAAAATCAATATTGCTGTGCAATTGTGTTCACGGTTACAGGTAAATTTTAACGTCCCCAACACCCACCGACCTCCTGTATTTAGTATGTCTCCAAAAATAAATTTATTTTTCAATATTTTCTTATATTAAAAAACACTTTAGGTGTTGACATATTTTAATACCAATTTTTTATTGTAAACAGACACATGTCTAAAAATACATACATGCATATGTACATGCGAATGAATGTTTATGCACATATGTATGTACATACATATGTACATACATATATCAAACAAAACGTTGATTTGTTATTTTTGTATTGTCATACTAGAATGCATGTTTGAACACGACTCAATGCTTAATTATTGGTTAATAGTTTTTTCATGTAGCCCTCTTATTATAGAATAATTCACATTTTCCTAGCACTGTTATTTTATAATAAAATGCCAAATATTTCCCGCCAAATATCATAGTATAATCTTCTTATCTATTAAAATGACACCTTAATCAAAACTGTCAATTTAATGACAGCTTGTTACATTAACATTATTATTCAAAATTTACAAATAATTATAGCGTAAAGCATTTTCTTATCATATCTATAATTAGGGACAAGTAGAGATTTAAATATTCTTTACTGCCGTATCAATGACATTTAACTTTTTGTTTTGCAATTCGTTATGTTTAAGCTGTCATGTTATTCTCACTTTTGTTTTTATTGCACAAGGTTTTAAAGACTCATTTGTAAATGTTAGACAAAAGGAACAAAAAGAAAGTGAAAAGCAAAGTGTGTTTAACAAAATGTTGACCAACATATGGACATGGAAAAGTTAAACAGAATTATACAATTTTTCTATAGAACAATGATCTGATTCAGTCAACAGATAAATATTATCTTCAGTTCTAGTTCAGTTCAAGTTCTAGTTGAGTTTTAGTTCAGTTCTAATTCAGTTCTAGTTCAGTTCTAGTTCAGTTCTAGTTTAGTTCTAGTTCAGTTCTAGTTCAGTTCTAGTTCAGTTCTAGTTCAGTTCTAGTTCAGTTCTAGTTCAGTTCTAGTTCAGTTCTAGTTCAGTTCTAGTTCAGTTCTAGTTCAGTTCTAGTTCAGTTCTAGTTCAGTTCTAGTTCAGTTCTAGTTCAGTTCTAGTTCAGTTCTAGTTCAGTTCTAGGTCAGTTCTAGTTCAGTTCCTGTGCAGTTCCAGTTCAGTTCCTGTGCAGTTCTAGTTCACTTCTAGTTCAGTTCTAGTTCAGTTTATATCTGTTCTCTTTTCAGAAATAATACCGAAAGTGCAGAATTAGTATCACATGTTGAATCAAGTTTATCATTGCCCGATATTTTGCCTACGCCCTCGAAAACATACGATAAAAATCGAGCACCCAAACTACTGGGTCAACCGACAGTGGTATATTTTCATGTTACTGTTTTATCTTTAGATTCCATAAACGAGGAATCAATGGTAATATCAAAGCTCATCTGTATATTATAAAAAATTAAATAATTTTCGTTATTCTTGCAGACATATGTAACCGATATATTTTTAGCACAAAGTTGGCGTGATCCACGTTTACGTTTACCTGAAAATATGAGTGAAGAATATCGTATTTTAGATGTGGACTGGTTACACAGTATATGGCGGCCGGATTGTTTTTTCAAAAATGCCAAGAAAGTAACATTTCATGAGATGAGCATACCCAATCACTATCTATGGCTGTATCATGATAAAACACTGCTGTATATGTCCAAGTAAGTGGAGGATGAAATATTTTATATATAATGGAAACATTTTTGATGATTTTTCTCGATTATTAAGACTTACTTTGGTTTTGTCCTGTGCCATGAAATTTGAATCATATCCCCATGATACACAAATATGCTCCATGATGATAGAAAGTTGTAAGTTTTTTTTTTCGTTTTTCGTCAATTTTTTTCAAAAGAAATGTTTCAATTTGAATTAAAATTTACTTCAAGTATCACACACGGTTCAGGATTTGGTATTTATTTGGAATATGACGGATCCTTTAGTGGTGAATAGTGAAATTGAATTGCCTCAATTAGATATATCAAATAATTATACAACCGACTGTACCATAGAATATTCGACAGGTAAATTTGTCCAGCGGAAATAATTTATCATCTATAAACCAAAGACTTAAGCAACAAACCCATTAACATTAAACCAATTCTCTTCATCTTTCTCTCATTTACAAACATTTGTTTTTCATTCTCTTTTTATAAATTCCCTCCACCAGTTTGTGTCTTAAGTCTTTGGTTTTATTCTATTGTACTACGAATGGGTTAAAAAATAAATTTGATAAAATTTAAACAATTTCAAAGACACAATTAACTCAAATACGTTTTTATTAAATAAATTTTGAAATTTATTTTCTCAAAAACTATTTCTGTTTAATTGCTCTACACATTCCAGGCAATTTCACTTGTTTAGCCATTGTTTTCAATTTACGCCGCCGCTTGGGCTATCATTTACTACACACCTACATACCGTCCGCCTTAATTGTTGTCATGTCTTGGATTTCGTTTTGGATTAAACCGGAAGCTATACCGGCTCGTGTTACCTTGGGTGTTACGTCTCTTTTAACGTTGGCCACACAAAATACACAATCACAACAATCACTGCCACCTGTGTCCTATGTTAAAGCCATTGATGTTTGGATGTCTTCGTGTTCGGTATTTGTGTTTTTATCTCTGATGGAATTTGCTCTTGTCAACAATTATATGGGTCCGGTGGCGACGAAGGCAATGAAGGGTTATTCAGATGAAAATATTACTGATATGGATGATCTGAAAGTAAGTGGGAGAATGAAATAAAGATGTTTGAGTCAAACAAACGTTTTCTATAGAAAATCCTAGTTTAGTTTTGTTTAAGATCTAGTTGAGTTTTAGTTCAGTTCTAGTTCAGTTCTAGTTTAGTTCCATTTTAGTTCTAGTTCAGTTCTAGTTCAGTTCAAGTTCAATTCTAGTTCAGTTCTAGTTCAGTTCTAATTCAGTTTTAGTTCAGTTCTAGTTCAGTTCTAGTTCAGATCAAGTTTAGTTCTAGTTCAGTTCTAGTTCAGTTCTACTTCAGTTCTAGTCTAGTTCTAGTTCAGTTCTAGTTCAGTTCTAGTTCAGTTCTAGTTCAGTTCTAGTTCAGTACTAGTTCAGTTCTAGTTCAGTTCTAGTTCAGTTCTAGTTCAGTTCTAGTTCAGTTCTAGTTCAGTTCTAGTTCAGTTCTAGTTCAGTTCTAGTTCAGTTCTAGTTCAGTTCTAGTTCAGTTCTAGTTCAGTTCTAGTTAAGTTCTAGTTCAATTCTAGTTTAGTTCTTGTTCAGTTCTAGTTCAATTCCAGTTCAGTTGTACATCAGTTCTTTTTCAGTTCTAATTACAACTTATTTTTCTATAGAAAAGTTGTTTTTAACAGATAATTTGTTTCTTTTAATATAAATTTCTACCTTTTATTTTCAGTATCATCATCGTGAATCAATAATAGAACCACAATATGATACATTTTGTAATGGTCATGCCACAGCGATATATATTGATAAATTTTCTCGATTCTTTTTTCCATTTTCATTTTTTATATTAAACATTGTCTACTGGACGACATTTCTGTAATAATTAAGAGAAAAAAACAAAAAAAAACAAAAAAACATTTGTAAAATAATCACACACCTTATTATTTTTTGTTATTAATAATTAATACCAATAAATAAACACAGACACACATTTGTTTTAAAAATGTTATTTTTAGAAAATGATAAAAAAAAATGTTTTTGATTTGCATTAAATAGAAATAATTTCTTTTGTTTATTTTTCAAAATTTACTAAATTCAAAGTAAAATATTAAAAAAAAAATTATATATATAAATATAAATCATTACAACTTAAAAGGAAATTAAAAACGATAAATGATATATGTATGTGTAGGTAATAATATAATATATTTCTTTAACCGATTCTTTGGCATAACATCGAGTATAAAGGGTTTTTTTTTTTTTTTTTTTTTGAAAAAAAGTTAAAGTTTGTAAAATATTTTTTTACTATATAAAGAATACATTTAAATTATAAATATATTTTATATATGTATATATATATTTAGTTATGTTAAACAATTTTTTGTTTGTATTCATTTATTTAAGGATTAATCACATTTAAAGACATGGTAGATTTTTATTTAATTTGTAGGTATTCATTTTGTATATTTGCTTTAGAAAAAAAATAATAATAATCAGGAGATTTGTTTAATTATTATGTTTTTTTTTAAGAATTTTATAAACAAATTTATTTAATTAAAACTGAACTCAACAGCAGTAAAAGTAAAAGGGATTTTATTAGCAATTTAGCGTTATTTAACTAGTTTTTTTTTCTTCAAAATATTAAATTAAATAATATCAAGTGTTTGTTATATAAAGTGGAAGATTTTTTTCTTTAGTTAATACAAAAAAAACAATAAACAAAACAATACTTATAATAATAATAGTAATAATAAAAAAAACCAACTATTTAATAAGAATATAAATACATATTTTGCATATTGCAACGGAAATGCTTTGTTTTTTTTTTCCTTTTTTAATGTTTTTTTTTTTTCCTAAATTATATACACAGAAAATATATTTGTTAAACAAAATTAGTTTTTTTATATATAAATCACTTAAAACAATAACAAAATCTAAACTGATCATTAGAAAATACTCTTCAACTTCTGGCGGCTACTTGTACAAATTATTAACTAAAACAATAGCGTTTCTTTTTTTCTTTTTGTTAAGCATGTTTATTGTAAGCAAGCTTGTATCTTCTCGATCCATTCTTGGGCTAAATTAGCATCCATGGCATATAAATTATAAGTGCGTCGACATGTTTTTAACTAAAGAAAATAGTTGAAAATAAAAAAAAACACAATTATTTCATAAACTTTATTTGTTTAAAACAAGAAAAAAACTTACATCAAAGAATCCCTTTTCGTCAACACGTTTTGTGCCAATTTGTGTTGGTTGTGCGGCAGTAACAGATTGAACTTCAGCTAAATCTATAAGGGAAATTTAATTAATTTAAAAAGAAACAGAAAATGTTGTCTACATGTTGTCTCAACTAAAGCAAATTTTCTAGAGAAAAGATGTCTGAATTAGAGCAATTTTTTCTCTAGAAAAGTTGTCTTAATTTGAGCAACTTTTTCTACAGAAAGATGTCTCAAGATGTCATGTTTTTTTTTTTGAGTCAGAACTACATCTTCTAGAGAAGTTACCTTAATCGAAGGAACTAGGGAAAAGTTATCTTAATTAGAACATCTTTACCTACAGAGAAGATGTTTCAACAGCAGCTTTTTCAGAGATAGGTTGCAGCAACTTTTTCTACAGAAAAGTTGTCTCAATTAGAGCAACTTTTTCTACAAAAAAGTCGACCCTACAATTACAGCAACTTTTTCTATAGAAAAGTTGTCTCAATTAGAGCAACATTTTTTATAGAAAAGTTGTCTCAATTAGAGCAACTTTTTCTACAAAAAAGTCGTCTCAATCAGAGCAACTTTTTCCACAGAAAAGTTGTCTCAATTAAAGCAATTTTATCTAGAGAAAACATGTCTCACAGACAGCAACTTTTTCCAGAAAAAAGTTGTCCTAATTAGAGTAACTTTATCTACAGAGAAAACGTTTCAACAGCAGCTTTTTCAGAGATAGTTTGCAGCAATTTTTTCTATAGAAAAGTTGTCTCAATTAGAACAACTTTTTCTACAAGAAAGTTGTCTCAATTAGAGCAACTTTTTCTACGAAAAGGTTGTCTCAATCAGAGCAACTTTTTCTTTAGAAAAGCAACTTTTTCTATAGAAAAGTTGTCTCAATTAAAGCATTTTTTTCAAGAGAAAAGATGTCTCACAAACAGCAACTTTTTCTAGCGAAAAGTTGTCTCAATTAGAGCAACTTTTCCTATAAGAATGTTGTCTCTACAAGAAAGTTGACTCAATTAAAGCAACTTTTTCTTCCAGAAAGTTGCCTTAATTAGAACATGTTTTTCTATGGAAAAGATATCTTAATTAGAGCAACATTTTCTATAGAAATGTTGTCTCAATTAGAACAACTTTTTCTACAGAAAGATGTCTCAATGACAGCAACTTTTTCTATAGAAAAGTTGACTAAATTAAAGCGCCTTTTCCATAGAAAAGATGTCTCACAGACAGCAACTTTTTCTATAGAAAAGTTGTCTCAATTACAGCAACTTTTTCCATAGAAATTTTCTTCAAAGAGAGAAAATTTTTCTACAGAAAATTTGCATCAATAATAACAAAGTTTTCCATAGAAAAGTTATCTCAATCTTTTGCAGAGAAAAGTAGCTGTAGGGGTGCTATCTGGGATGTATACAATCAGGTTATGTTGGGTTCCAGGGCACTGTAATATACAGGGTAATGAGACCAGACAAGGGTCATTTCTGGACAATAATAGTGGAGTTAGGTCGGCCTTATGATCGAGGTTGAATGTTCACTTTTAGAATTAGACAGGAGGATCATTAGAGTTTTTGTAGGGGTGATAACCGGTCACTGCGCAATAGGAGGCTTTATGGGTTATTGGGTCTTCATCACACAAGAGTTTTGTAGGTTGTGTGAGGACGAAGAGGAGCTAGAAACAGTAGAACATATTTTGTGTGACTGTCCTGGTGCACAGAGTCTGAGGCGGAAATGGATAGGAAAAATATTCCATGATGACTTAGAAAATGTAGCTAGTTGTAGTATATGCGACATTATGGGTTTTGACAGGGGAGGGAATTGGCTATTTAGGCGTAGGACTTCGTAGAATTTCCTTCCAATACTATCAACATTCTTTCTCTATTAGGATAAGAATACATTTATTTCAAACTTATCTCTCCGACTTTTCTTATCTATCTTCTTTCTGTTTACTGTTCTTGTTTCTTCCTAAAGGGAATCACAATGGATCCTCTTGGGTCTCAGAGTGGATGTATAGCTATAGCTTTTAAACTAAACTAAGTTGTCTAATGTTGATAACTTTTTCCCAAAAAAATGTTGTTTTAATCAGAGCAACTCTTTCTTTGAAAATATTGTTTTATTTTAAAGAAAAGTTGGTGAATCAGAACAACTTTTTAGAAAAATTAAACTAAATCAAAGCTGTATAGAAAAGTTTTCCCAATCATATCAATATTTTCTACCAAAAAGTTGTTTTAATCAGAAAAAATGTTTCTAAAGAAAAATTATTAGAAGTAGAGCAATTTTTTTCAAATATTTACCTATAAATCCCTTGCATGTAGAATCCTCTGAATCATAATAACGTAATTGATGTTTTATAGAATCCAAAACAAACCAACGTTGTTTCCAGTTTTTCAACAAGGCACCACGTTTATACAGATGTCTTTAAACAAAAAAAGGTTAATATCAAATCAAAAAACAAAATCATATTCAACTCACCCTTCGTGTGTACGATTTTCAGCAACATTACTACTAAACTGATTATAGAAATGATGTGATGAGGTTCGAGCGGTAGTGGCGGCACTAGAGGCAATACTTGAAGTATCACCTTGTGATATATTCACATTTGGCGGTACAACACCTTCGACTGCTTTATATTTAGTGCAATTTTTCAGTGACAACTCCGTACAACGTTCATGATAAGAATTACCACAATCCATGCAACGATAACCCACTGGACCCCATAATAATTTTGTACAATGATTACAATTCGTGGGTGTTGTATAGGGATGTTTTTCGAAACGATGAGGATGAAAGAATTTATCCTGATAACCGGTTAAACGACCCTTCATTATAATTTCCAGTGTCGAACGTTTATGTTGCAATTTGCCATGATAGAAAATACTACTGAGTGATGATTTGCGTTCAATACGTTCGGTACGTGGCACTTCTAGACTCGACCAGACTTGTTGCCATTTTTGTGGCAAATGTCCGCGTTCGGTTTCAGCCTGTTTTACCTCGCTGAGTAGACAAACAAAGGTATTGGGATCGGATTTTTCTATATTATCATAACCAGCTGATATAACAATACGTTTGCCTTTTAGCTCGGATAAATCGAGTTCATCATCTGCATTGGTTAGCTCTAGATCGTAGGGTGGACCCTGAGCCAATTCTTCGTTGGTATAGTAAGGCCACAAATCTAAGGCAGCAGCACAACTTTGTGGTCGCAGTACTTCGTCTTGTTGGCAATAAATGAAATTGTAAAATATTTGAGATTTCGAATGTTGTCGTTCGATATAATCGAATATAGAATGACCAATGCGATTGAAGTTGACCAAAGTTTTGCTGCGCATATCGACAGGATAGACGCCGGATTCATCATCGGAACCGTTGTTGCCTGAATAAAAATGATAAAAAGAGAAAAAATTTGATAAAACAAATCTAAAGAAAAGCTATTTGAATCAGAGCAAAGTTGTCTTAATCAAAGCCACTTCTGGTCTGATTCTGTTTGAATCGGAGCAACTTTTTCTTGTCTGAATCAGAGCTTCCCTTTCCCCTAAAAGTTGCAATTATTCTAAACAAAATTTACATTTAAACGAAACAAATAATTTACCTTTATTACTGCCAATCAAATGTTTTGACGATAATGTACTCCTCTTATCCTCCACCGATGTTATGCCCATATCAAATCTCTCCACCTCACAATCGAATAGGAATGTGCGAAAACGGCACGATACCGTATGATAGGCCAAGAAACGTATATAAAACTCATTGAATTCAAAAGCCATAGGAAATTGTTTTTGTATCTGATACACAGCATCCATAAACTGTAGAAATGTGGGAGCAAATGCAATATTTGAACTATTGTGAGAAGGTTTTAGATTACTGCGATGAGCAAAACGATGACCAAAAGCAATCCATTCCTTTTCCACCAGAACACGAAAACCATCAATGGTACGATAATATGGATCTAAACATAATTGCGCAATGGCTGATATTTGTGCGGTTATATCCCAACCATCTTCGAGAGAGAGCATAACTGAGGCTTCCTGTAAATCGATAAGATCGACAACAGCTCCGGATAGTTGTAGTAGAGAAGAAATCTGTTGCAACCAATCGGATTGCTCGATATTCTTGGCAAATGTTTGATCGGTATCGTTGGTATTGTTCGAGGGCAGACAAGCGCGCATGAGTTTCTTAAATGCTATACGGGAATGCCTTATATCGGGATAGTCGACGGGTATAAACTCCGCACCCAAGTCAGCATTAACACTGGATTTTGTTTGTGATTTTTCACCCAAAACATACAAACGTATTTTACGATAGGCGGAGGCATTGGATTGATTCGAAACAGCTGAGGAATTTTTAATAGTGCCACTCTTTTGTTTACTCTCATGACTGGCCGAGAGTCCCTTATTTTTACGTGTTACCTCGGGCGTTAAAGAAGTGTTCAAATAATGTAAATCATCCACCACTGAGGTATTCAAAAGCAAAGAATTCATAGATAAATTAATGCCCGACAAGTTGTACTGGGCCAGTGAAATGTTTGGCTTGGGCATAGTGTCTATGAGAGCCATAAAATATTTATCCTGTTCATGATAATTCGCCACATCATTGGACATGGTATTAGAGCCAGTGGTATTTTTCAACATGCCTATTACGGACTTACTGTGCGGCAAGGCACCTCTTATCAACATGGCGCCATTACGATGACGCCAAGTGGGCACTGGTATTCTTTGACTCTTATAGCAACGTCCTAGATGTGTTAAGGCGGCATCGTGCACTTGTAAAGGAGCCACAAATATGGCTGGATAAGATCGACACATACTATAGTTGGAATTAACTGCCGTTATGCGAAAACCACTTTGTGCATCCTCAAAACCTAAACGTTTCCAATCTCTGACATAGTTCCTTTCGCGCATACGTTCTACATCCTTGGCGGTGGCTATGCGTGGCAATGTTTCATTATTGCACTCGAATTCATCATCTTCCAATTCATCGTTTTGGGAATGTGTTTCCAAAGCATCCACCGAAGCCACCATGGTATCAAAATCCATACCAGGATTTAGTAGTTTACGTTTGGGTGTAAACTTTTGCTTAAGGCCTGCCTTTTTAGCGGTGCGCATAAGTGTTTTCTTAGCGAATCCCTTTAAAGTTGAGTACTTCTCTTTGGCCTTTAAAGGAGCGGCTCCGTGTATTATTGTACCATATGATTGAAAAGCAAAATGTTCGAATTCATCTATGGGATGTCTGGCCTTACATAATATCTTACGAAAACTTTCTATCATTTCGGGTGTTACCTCTAAATCGAATGCAATTTTCATCAACTGAAATGTACTTGATCTTAACTGCAAGCCCTCCGGCATTGTCTGATCTAAGTGGGCCAAATATAACACTGATATTTTCTTCTCTTTCAATAAAGATGAAATAGGAAAAGCTCTTATAATGGTTTGTTCACAAGCTAATGGATCACAAGGATTTCCCTTGAATACTATGCGATAATTGGTGAGGAAAAGAGCTCCTTCTGCTGGTATTAAACTCTGTGTATCATCTTCCCGCCCGTCCGGCAT
Organism: Lucilia cuprina; assembly: GCF_022045245.1. Classification (NCBI taxonomy): domain Eukaryota; kingdom Metazoa; phylum Arthropoda; class Insecta; order Diptera; family Calliphoridae; genus Lucilia; species Lucilia cuprina. The sequence continues at coordinate 92,659,798 of NC_060952.1, read as the reverse complement.
TAGATAACATCTCAAATGTTCCGTTACGATTTCTTCGCCTGGCAACAGACAGGGTGTTTGTATTTTTGGTTTTTGTACATGAGGATGTCGTTTAGCTTCTAGATAAACTGATTCCAGAGATTCAATATGCATGTGTACAACACCAGGTACCATATCGTGCAGATTACGTATATGTTCGGATGTCACACCACCTTCGGTGCAAACGCGATCTATGAAACGTGATACGATTTTACCAACCGCGACACCAACTTCGGAAGCATCATTCTCCTCGAAACCCTCATCGGAGTGTTCACTTAGACTGTGTGAACCCATTATACTAAAAGTGAAAGAAAACTAAGTTCAGTTCAATTCTAGTTCAGTTCTAGTTCAGTTCTAGTTCAGTTCTAGTTCAGTTCTAGTTCAGTTCTAGTTCAGTTCTAGTTCAGTTCTAGTTCAGTTCTAGTTCAGTTCTAGTTCAGTTCTAGTTCAGTTCTAGTTCTAGTTCAGTTCTAGTTCAGTTCTAGTTCAGTTCTAGTTCATTTCTAGTTCAGTTCTAGTTCAGTTCTAGTTCAGTTCTAGTTCAGTTCTAGTTCAGTTCTAGTTCAGTTCTAGTTCAGTTCTAGTTCAGTTCTAGTTCAGTTCTAGTTCAGTTCTAGTTCAGTTCTAGTTCAGTTCTAGTTCAGTTCTAGTTCAGTTCTAGTTCAGTTCTAGAACAGTTCTAGTACAGTTCTTAAACTCACCTATTTGACACACTTTGATTATCATCAAAACGAAATGTCTGCTTGGGCTTCTGATGTCCAACAGCATTGACATCAGGTGGTATGAGCAGCGAAACCATTCTATTCGAATAATGTATAGCCTGGCTATACAATGTCGACTCTTCCGATTGAGCCAGTTCTTTTTTCTTCTCCTCATCAATGGTGGGTGATTTACGCAATTGTTCTGCTGTTATTTCCAAAGCAGTTGGCTCTTCGAGCGGCACATCATCCAAGACACAATTCGATTCCTTATTGTGTTCATTGGCACGTCTATGTTGCATATACAAGGCTTTGATATGAGTTTGTACATCTTGATAAAAGGTAGATTCCCAAAATTGTAAATTCTTCCAGATGGGATGATCCTGTATGCAAGTATACGCAAATTGTATAATCCCAGTAGAGAGTTTACGACAAAATATTGTGGACATGGGTAGTAAAGCGGCAGCCACTGTATACTCATCAATGCCAGAGGAATTTTGCAAAGTTTTATTCATAAACTTTATAACCAAATCGAATTGTTGATGATCTAGTACAGCTTTATTTCCGTGTACATAGCCAAACAATTCACGACAAAATATCAAACGAGCATCACGATGTTTAAGAGTGCGAGTAACAGCTGGTACTAGTTTTCTGGCATCGGCTATTTTATTCTCAAATATATAGGAAACACATGTTTTCAAAACTTCCAAACGTCTAGCTGAATTCGAGAGATTAGGTCTGACATCTAATACTTCTGGCAAGCGAGGTCCCATGGGAATGGTACGATTTTGATTGCGTGCTGATGTTAAACGCGGTTGTATGCAATTCTTACGTATGCCATCGTTAATAATCAACTCAACTTTTTCCGAACTTAAACGAGGAAATGCGGGTTGGTGTATGCGATGTGATGAACCCTCGGGAGGACGCAATACTTTTTGTACATACATTTGCTGATTGGGTATTTCATTTTCGTACAAAACTTTACCCAATTCCGAGATGTGTATGTGCAAGAGACTCTTATTGTTGGCTTCTGATTTTACAAGTTCATTCATAGAACTATATAACTCATCCCAGGCATCGGAGGGTCTCCAGGGTGGTCCACGCTCATTGACAAAAGTCGTAAAGAACATACTGTCCAGTACTCGATATAAAAACTCACTTTCTATCAAATCCCGGGCACCCAAAAATCCCGCCTTATGAAATGTTATTACCGGTTTAGGATGAATCCTTATAAGAGTCAAACACGATCTATAGCCTTGTAAAAGTTGAGCAAATAGACGCATAAATATGGCTCTCAATTCCTTATCGATGACAGCTTCTGTTTTGGGATAATTGGTAGGTTTCTCTTGCGATGGAAATGCCAAATCGGACTGTGATAGATTGGGAAATAGTATCATTGTCAATAATTCCTGAGTTTGTTCCCACAACGGAGACGGTAGTACGGGTACGGGTGGTGTAAGGGTTGGCGGTATTGTCACCAAACCACCATCTAAATCGACAACAATGACATCCAATAAATCGGTAATTTCAGTTTGTAAAGAACTGTGAATGCCCATGATGAAGGGAGTGGGCGTTGAGAGTACTTCCGTTAGGGGTGCCGGCAAAATCGGAATGTACACATGTGTATAACGGAAGGGATACATGAGAGCCACTAATGCCTTACAACTCTCCGTTAGGTGGGAATAGCTTTTCGAATGAAAGAGTATTTTGTTTTCAGTCATAACGGCGCACAGTAAAATTAATACATTTTTAATACCTACAAGAAAAATTATTAGAAAGATTAGAATCACATTTAAAATTTGCAATTGTTTTTCCCACAATCCACTTACCCAATTGTTTAAATAAAAAATTCACCGATGTACCCGTTACCGGCAACGAAGAAGATTGAGGTGGCTGCAAAGATTGCTTATCGCCAGCACCAATCGAAAATCGTACTTGTGGTCCGCCGGCTGGTGGTACCTGTATACAACCCAATATATTGCCAATTAATGTTTCCAAAGCATACGGTAAATTTTCTATATACACCGTATAGATGGTACCGAGACAATTTTTAAAGGTCTCAGCATAATCGAGTCGTGATATTAGAACTAAACATTTGGGAGCATACATAACACTATGATGCGAAATAAGTGATGTTGAAGTGTTGGGAGATGGCGATGACGTTGATGTATTTGCACAACCATTGTTTGTGGGTAAGCCGATGCTATTGTTGAGTGGTGATGAGTTCGGTTGATATTTCGTTGAGGTGGATATGGTTTCGTCTTCTTCATCGACGACTTTCTTGTTGAGTGTAATAGCGAGAGTTTCATGAAAACTCAGGCAGGCACAATAATGTTTATTGGCATCGATGTCGGTAAGAACGGAGGTAAAAAATTTCGGTTCTTGTTTTTCGTATGAGAGATTCCAGCCTAAGGGTTGGCAGAACTAAAGGGAGAAAAGAAGTTTTTTATATAGGTTTATTTACAAATACCAAGGAAGCAAGAAGAGATTGTGGAAATGGGAACTAAACTGAACTAGATCTGAACTAGAACTGAACTAGAACTGAACTAGAACTGAACTAGAACTGAACTAGAACTGAACTAGAACTGAACTAGAACTGAACTAGAACTGAACTAGAACTGAACTAGAACTGAACTAGAACTGAACTAGAACTGAACTAGAACTGAACTAGAACTGAACTAGAACTGAACTAGAACTGAACTAGAACTAGAACTAGAACTGAACTAGAACTAGAACTGAACTAGAACTGAATTAGAAGTGAACTAGAACTGAACGAATAAGCTGTTACTAAAATGGTCGCATTAAAATCTTCTTTATGGAATGGGAACAGTCCAGGCTGCCTAAAACTGTACCGCAATATAGAGAAACGCCTCTCTTATTCTTTTAAAAATGTTTTAAGAGAGGATTACATAAATTCCACTGTACACTATAAATTCTCCCTTTTTCATAGTTGCAAAATATTTACCCATTCTATGCCTTCTATAAACGGTGTATCCGGCCAATCTTTTTCGGGAAAACGTTGTATAATCTTGCCACATGTTAGCAATTGGTTATCTGTAGTTGTACCTAATTATAGAAAAATAAACATTAAATGAAAATTAAATATAGTTTTCTTACGACTAAGAGAAAAACAAAAAACTCACGATCTTTTTCATTATCATAACCAACAATAACAAAGTAATCTGCCAGCCGTGACATTGCTCTCCCAAAAAAATAATGACCAGTTTATGAAGATAAGGAAGTTGGTTTGATGTTGTTAATAATGCATTGCCTGCGTTTTCTTTTTATTGTTTTTTTTATCAAACTCTTTTATAATTTCTTTGTAATTGTAAAAATAAAATAAAAACAAAACAAGAAATTTTTTTGTTATCAAACACACATACACACGACCGGTGGACAAACTTTTTTTGGTACTTCCTTACAAAGATTTTTTTGTGTTAAAAGGTTTTGTATATTTTCTTTTTAAATTTAGTGAATTATTAATTAATTATTAATTTAATAACTATTGTTTTAATCCCCTCTTATGTTTGTTTCTTTATTTTTTCTTAATATCTTGACAAAACCACTTTTTCTTGTTTTGTTATTGTATTCACCTTTAAATTTTATTATAAATTTTAAATTACGTTCCTTTTTTTGCCAGATTTCAATTCTTCTTTTCTAATTTGCATACACAAAAAAAATACACAAAACTTCTTTTCTTTTCTACTTTTTCATACCAGTTTGCCCCGTTTTTTATTTAATATTTAATTAATTCTAAACACGTTCACGGTTTTAAAATAATGTTTTCATATTTCTGCTTGTTACCGATTTACATGTCAAATTTATTTATTAACTTTTCTCAAACTATAAATTTAGATTTCTTTAATATGTTTCGCATTTTTTTTTTTTTTTTTTGTAAAATAATCCGTAAAAATAATTTTTTATGTTGCTGTGTATTATGTGTGTAGAAGAGCTCCGTTCAACCACACCCCTAGTAAAAAAAAGTTTCTTATTGTTTTGTGGTTTTTTTCCTTACAATTTAATGTTTTTATTAAATTTCTTTGTTATTTGCTAAGAATAAAATGTTTACTTTAAATAAAACACAATTAATTTAGTATAAACAAATGAATACGCGTCGTTTTTTTGTTAATTAATTGTGCCAAGTTGATGTATTATAATCAGAGCCCTGCGCCGACAAATATTAACGACGGAGGCGACTGTCACTAAATATATCGGCGACGGCTTATAATCTACTGTAAGCCGGCTAAGTTTTCAACTTCGTTTTCGTTTTTAAATTTTCAACGATTTTAAATAAAAACGGAATCCGAGAGATCAGAAAGTGGAATTTTAGAAGCAAATATATTGTTTATAACAGCAAAACAGAGCAAGGTCAAAAGTTGTGTGAAAAATTATGCAGGGATGAATAAAAAATTAAAAACAAATCCATCCTCCAAGTTTTACGAGGATCGGCCGATATTTAAACCTATCCTCCATATAAAACATCTTGCAGAAAATCAGTTTCTTCCAGAACAACATCAATTAAAGGGATCACAAAAAGATTGAAAAATATTCCAAAAGTTTCACTTTGAAAACATTATTATAGTGTATGAAAATTTGTAACTCTAAAGGCAGACTATGATTCTAATTTCAATATTACAGAAAAAACCGTTGAAGAACGATAAAGTACCAGACAGTGCCTTTTTATAGATTTTCATTAAATCAGAAATTCCTCGCATACAGATTTCTATACAATCAGGAAGCTGCGTGTCCAATTTTAGGTTCAATATTATAGAAAATTCGAAAATTATTAGTAAAATAACAAAAAAGTACCAGTAAGTATCCTTTTTAAAATTTCGTTCAATTAGGATTCTGGGTGTTTAATTTTATGTTTATATATTCAATATTTTAGAAAACTCAAAAAGTACCAGATGAAGTACGAAAAAGTACCAAAAGACCTCTTTTATTTAATTTCATGTTTCTAAGATCATTACTATAGAAAATATTTAAAAAATTCAAAAAGTGGCAGTAAAAGAATGAAAAAGTACCAGAAATACCGAAATTTAAATTTTCATTCACTCAAGTCCCTGATTGCTTAGTTTTATGTTTTTAGGTTCATTATAATAGAAAATTCAAATAGTACCAGTTGAAGAACGAAAAAGTACCAAGAAGTTCCGTTTTATATGTTCTCACTTACTCCAGGTCCTACAGGTTTTATTTCATGTCTATAGATTCAATATTAAAGAAAATTCAAAAAGTACCTTTTTAAGAACGAAAAAGTACAAAAAGTCCCCTTTTATATGTTATCACTTAATTATAAAAAATTCAAAAAGTTTTTCATTTTCGGGAGAGGATCTTATATGGAAGCTTTGACCAATTAAGGACCGATTTATATTTTAGGATGATAATATTATATTATTATTTATAATGACAAAAAATCATATTATAGAAATTAAAAACATATCCTTCTTACGAAAGTGTCATACCTCTCACTTTGTCATACTAGTCACCATAATCAATCTGGCAGCCCTTTGAAACTGAAAAAATACACAGCATTGTTATGTCAACTAAACACATCTGGCATAATTTGACATAAAAAGTGCAAATTATAGAAAAAAATTAGAATCCTCTAAAAAATTACCAAAAATGTGTTAAAATTTTATAAAAAACTGCAAAAGAAATAACAAAATTTACTCGCTAATTATATACGGTAAAAGTAATAATTAAACAGGCAGAGATCATGGCCCAGCCACCTACAAACGAAAGCTCGGAAAGGGCCAACAACAATGAGGAAAATTCTAATGCCGCAGCTCCTCTAAGTCCAGTGGTTAAAATTAAACAAGAAAAAATAGATCCAGAAATTGAAAATAAAATAAAATTATTGGAAGTTAATATAAAAACCGAACCTCCTGAATCTGGTGACACAGAGTCACAAACTACGAATGGTCATACGAAAACTAAAGATACGGAAGATGACAGTGATGATGATGAGGAGGATTCCAATGATTCGGACAGTAGTTCACAGGAAAATGATGATGATGAGGAGGAAGCGGAAAATAGTAGAGAGGGCGAGGAAGATGAGAAGAAAAATATAGAGCCGGTTAAAAGCTCCAATGAGATATTAACCGAATTATTTCAAGTATTCAATGCGGCACCACCCGAGGAATTGCTGGATGATAAGAATTTAATTAAAAAGGCTAAAAAGCATAAAAAAGAAAAGAAAAAGAAGCATAAGAAACAAAAAGATGAGTCCGGAGAGCTGTTGGACGGCGAAGAAGGAGACATAACACCAGGTGACAAACATAAACATAAAAAATCTAAAAAGAAACACAAACATAAACACAAAGATGGCTCCAAGGAAAAGGACAAAGATAAAGAAAAGGATAAAGATAAAAGCAAAGGCAAGGACAAGGAAAAAGTTAAAGAAAGAGCTAAATCAAAGGATAAGGAAAAAGATAAAAGTAAAAGTGATAAAAAATCTGCGGAACGAGATAAAAGCAGAGATAGAGCACGCAGTAAAGATAGAGCTAGAAGTAAAGATAGAGATAAAAATCTAAAGGAATCTTTGAATAAATATGACAAGTCATTGAAATCCTCAACGGAACGTAAAAGACATTACGATAAAGAGGAGTCGAGAGCGGACACGGACAGCAAACGTAAAAGAACCGAAGAAAAGGATAAAACAAATTCCTTTTATAATGGCTTTAAAGAAAGGGAACATTCTCGGGAGAGAGGAGGTGAAAAGGATAAGATCAAAATTAAATTAGAACCTAAAGAGAGAAAATCACGCCGTTACTCGGAAGAGGGGCAAATTTCAGAAATATCCCTTTCCGATGAAGAAACTTACCTAAAAGAAAAAGAAACTCGAAGCAGCGATTACAGCAAACGAAAACAGCACAACAGCTTTTACGATGGTGTTAAGCGCAGTCACAGTCGTGATAAAGATAGAAGCGAAAGGCATCGTGGTCATAACGATGATAGGTATAGGGAACGTGATAGAGACCGTGATCGCCATCGAGAACGCGATAATTCTTATCGTAATCGTGGTTTCTCTAGACCTTATCACTCACGCTATTCCCGTTCACGTTCCCGTTCTAGATCAAGAGATTTGGGTATCGATAAGAAACGTCTATTGGAAATTGCCCGTAAAAATGCCATTAGTATGTTTAAACGTGGTAATCTGCCAGGCTGTGATAATATGTCGCAAGAGATCAAGGATAAGGTGCTACTAAAAATGCGTTATGGCGGACGTACCGTAGAAGATTTAACAGAATTTTGCAAGAAAATCTCAAATGGTGAAAATCTTTCGGATCTCTCATCCGATGAAGATTCTGATGTCGATAAGGCGGGCAATACTAAAGCTTTTCATCACCCCTTCCAGCTGAAAGAACGCGAACCCATAGTCATGCATATACGCAACTCAAAGCCTATTTTACCGATTTTAGCTAAAACCGAAGAACAAACAAAAGCAATAACCATGCAATTTCCCGTTTCCTCGGGACAACAGCATCGCATGACCGAACACTGGGTGCCCGTTGAAAGTAAAGATAATTTGGCGCCTCTACCTGCTCTACCCACTGCTGCGCAGTCTACCACGATATTTAAAAGTAATTTGCCTAAAAATGCCTTAGGAAAAACCTTACCTATGGCTGAGGAGCAAGAACCGGCATTTAAACCGGTACCCACTCCCAATAGTGAAACCGCAAACATAGAAACACCTGCTACAGCATTGCCTGCAGTCGAAACAGGAGTTGCAACAGCTTTAGCTGCCATTCCAACACCTGTGGCTGCTCCTCTGGCAATACCAAATGCAATAAATCCTCCCCCTTCTCTACCCGCAACTGCTTCAGCAATTCCACCAATAAATGTTCCATTTAGTTTACCTGCAGCTTCCACGCCATCAGCTTTTGTACCCGATGTTCCAGTACCTTCTACGAATAGTTCGGTATTTCCCAATAGTACTTGTACATCTTTTGATGTGTCGTCCATAATTTCAAAAAGACTTAATGCCATGCGGAGGTTACAGGTGAGTCTGAAAAACTTGACAGATTTAAGTAAATTGAAATATGTAGATCCTACATAGATAGATTGATAGATAGATAGATAGATAGATAGATAGATAGATAGATAGATAGATAGATAGATAGATAGATAGATAGATAGATAGATAGATAGATAGATAGATAGATAGATAAATAGATAGATATATAGAAAGATAGATAGATAGATAGATAGATAGATAGATAGATAGATAGATAGATAGATAGATAGATAGATAGATAGATAGATAGATAGATAGATAGATAGATAGATAGATAGATAGATAGATAGATAGATAGATAGATAGATAGATAGTTTTTGTACTAAAAATTTGTGTTTGTACTAAAAATTCATTTTTGTTTTAAAGTTTCGTTTTTGTACAAAAAACTAAAATATATATTTTGTACTAAAAATTTCATTATGTACTAAAAATGTATATTTTGTACGTAAAATAAGCTTTTTGTACTAAAAATTATTTTCTACAAAAATATATATTTTGTACTAAAATTGTTTTGATAATTCGCTTCGCCTCGCAGGAAAATCCCATGGATTCGGAAGCCATTAAAATGATGTATAATTCCCAAAAGGAAATGAGTTCATGGGCTTCATCCAAACACTTACCAGGACAATTTACCGGCAGTACGGGTGTGAATGTTCTCAAGCCAAACGAACTAAACTCCGGCCCACAGGTATGGGCACGTAGGGATCAATTAACCTCAACCAAACCGGTAACCGGTGGAATGGGTATGCATCTGCTGCAGAAAATGGGCTGGAAACCAGGTGAAGGCTTGGGACGTGAAAAGAATGGTTCTCTGCAACCGCTATTGCTTGATGTAAAACTGGATAAACGTGGTTTAGTGGCTCAAGAAGACTGCAATCGTAAAGGTATGCCCATGAAGAAACGCAGTGGCGGACCCCAAAACGCCCAATTAGCTCAACAAAATCTCGAAGAAAAACATCCTGTCTGTCTACTCAATGAATTGACTTCGAAACGTAAATGGACACCACCGCTCTATACGCTGGTCAACGAAAAAGGACCATCACACAGTAAAATGTTTTTGTTTTCCGTGCAGGTTAATGGGCAAACATTTACGCCCGACCGTGCTAGCAATACCAAGAAAGAAGCAAAAATGATAGCAGCCAAACATTGTCTACAACAAATTGGCATATTGCCAGCGTGTTAGCATTAAATAAAACAAACAAATACAAAACAAACATGTTGTAAATACATGTAAACCAACAGAAATTGATTTTTGTATTCTTTTTTTTAGTAAATTTTGGAATTACTATTAAATAAGGCCATCGTCATCAACATCCATCATTATCAGTCATCCACATAGAGACGCGTAAAACACTCTGTTGTGAGTTATTATATTCGACTAAAGAATATATCTGGAAAAAATACTATTTAAATGCTTTAAGACTTTTTTGTATGTTATTTGTAAAATATATATAGTTATTATGTATTTGAAGTATAGAGTTTTATTTAATCTTCTTCTCTACTACTTTCAACTTCTTTTTTTAAGTTTAATAAGTTTAAATAAAATGTAAATAAACAGATAAATTTAAATAAGTTTTTTTTAAACTGATTTACTCTCTCTCTCTCTCTTTTCATTGGTGATTTTGTTTATTAAGAGCGGGTTTCTTACTCCTCACTTAAACTAGGCTTAACTTGCTGTTAGATTAAACTCGGAACAAATTTAGGGGGATTTTAACCGATGATTGTGTTTTTCAGTTTTAGATTTAAGCTCAGTTAACTTTGTTAGTATTGCCAACTTTTCACTCAAAAACATAAACAATGAACAGCTGTTTTTTGCAAACAATACTTTTGTAAAATGGAAAATTTTGGAAAAATGTTAAAAAAACATTTAAAATAATAATAATTGAAACAAAACAAATCAGAAAATTGCAATTTACTTAAAATATTAAGTTTTTGTTCTTCCGAAATCATTGTTTTTGTTAATTGTGTTTTCTCACTTATAACTTGAGTTTAATTGGCCAATTACACTCAGTTAAACTAAGATAATATGTAATTTTACTGATAAGTTATCAGTGATAACTGAAAAACATGAAACATATATTAAACCAGGTTTAACCAAAGAATGAAGATTATCTTTATCAGAAAAACTTGCCCTAAGAATTTAATTTTTTATTAAAAATGTATTTTTTTTTTAATTTTTAAACTTTCAATTTTAATATGATCTTGTTGTAATCTCTGAACTCATGTTTTCGATTAATTGTCTAATGTCGAAGAAGGAAAATCGAATATTTGCTCTGAAACCAACCGAGTCATACTCAGCGAAAGTATTTTCCCAGGAAAGAGCTATTGGCCACAGTCGAACTGTTACAACAACACGGTACACTCCAGTTTCCACGACAATCGAATCTTCGCTCCGAAACGACCCGTTTCATACAAGGCTAAAGGTTATCAACTGAGCGACAGCTCTATCAACCGGAAGTCTTTTCCCTTAGGAAAGAGCTATCGGCCACAGTCGAACTGTGACAACAACAACTCGGTAAACTCCCGTTTCTTCGAGTATACTCGGTACACTCGATTCCACTACAATCGGATTTTCGCTCCTAAACGACCTGAGTCATACACGGTCTAAGATTGTCAACTTAGCGGCAGCTTTATAAACCGAAAGTTTTTTTCCCAGGAAAAACCTATATTCAGTATTCTTTTCTTATTAACAGACACTTTTAAAGATTATGAATTGTAAAACTCTCCTTAATACTTTCACGAGACAAACCATAAGCTGTGCCACGTTACCTAAATTTTATAGTTCAAGATGGACTAGAGATTAGAGCAAAGAAGGTTCTAAGTACTAAAACTCTCTTCTGAATCTTCGTTGTAAGATCTTTTGTATTCGAATTATTTAAGATATTTCAACGAACGAAGTTAAACTTTTATTTTAAAGTCGGCAGATGGGACTATCAAAGGATATCTTTGAGCTCTGTATAACGGCCAAAAACGCGTTTATAACGTATTTTATAAATTGATATCTCGGAAACCAGTTGTTATTAAACTAAATTAAACAATCACATTTAACAAAAAGACCACTGTGCTTCCACCTTCAACAAATACACTTAGAAGATGCCTTCACTTTTATCGCAGCAAAACAATACAATAAAAATCTATAATGTCAACAACTTATGATGACATTATGATTAAGAATTTTAATGTAAATAAATAAAATAATTGGCGCATTTTTTGTATCTAACTTGTTTTACTACGAAGTGTATATATTAATGCAGTTGTTTTGCTCTGTGCCATATAAAACTGAGCCAAGGGACTGCGCAAAATCAAAAATTCGCAAAAAAACATCATCTTGAAAAATGTAAACAAAAAGGAATTAAAGCTGTTCCTTTTTCCCTGTCAAAAGCAAAAAAACAAAAAAAAAACAACTACAATAAACACACTGACAGGCGTAAGAAAACCAGCTGAGATTTTGCCAAACAACGACTAGCACGACATTACAATAGTCAGAAATAAAGTGTGCTACTGAAAAATAATACATTCGCATTAAAAATAAATAAAAAGAAAAAATAAATTATAAACACAAGGTGCCAGGTTTTTAACCCCTTCTAATTGTGCAACAAAATACAACATGCAGCAACAATTGCAACAAAACTAAAAGGGAAAAACACTTGTATTCCATTTGACTTGAAATGAAACTACTATCAACAACAACCGAGTAGTCCTTTGTGTTTGAGTATCGGTGGCAGTGTGTGTGTGTATGTATTTCTGTCTTTGGATGAAAATGTAGGGAAAACTGAAAATATTATGAAGGTCGTCGGTTAAGTGTATAAAGAGATTTGTTTGTATACGTTAACATCGTAACCCAGCAGTTCGTTTAAGAGTTCAGGCATCCGCAGAAGATAGTAGTGCCTGGTAGTGGTTGGTCCTAGTGATTACCGATAGTATCTCATAAATAAACTAAATAGGACAAGTTCTGCAGTTCCCTCGACTTGACCGTTTATGGTTATAAAGGATTCCTTGCTTGCTCCGAAAACCATTTATTAAACCTTGAGAATTACGTGACCTAGTTATTGGTACTATAATAAAGTAGTGAGATCTTTGTGCTTTTCTTAAGCTTAGCACTCGATCGTTGATCGTTATGGAGGATTCCTTGCTGTAAGATTAAAGCATGGAATATGAAATGACTTTCTTAAACTTTATTTAATACTTAAATTAGCCCGTCATTCATCGTTATGGAGGATTCCTTGCTGTAAGAATAAAGCATGGGATACAGAGTGGCTTTCTTAAACTTTATTTAATACCTAATGTAGCCCGGAAACCGTTAATAAATCCTTAGGCATTATGACAGCCAAAAGTCGTGGCCTCGTTTTGGGTTCAATAACAAAATGGTGAAATTTCATTTGACTCAGATTTGACGCTTAGAAACTTTACCAGATTTTCAATCTCTTGGGCAAGTTGGCCACACACTGCTAGAGTATAGTCGGTACACTCCAGTTTCCTCGTCAATCGAATCTTCGCTACGAAAGTATTACAACAACTGCCGTTTCCATGACGGGAGTCATACTCGCCCAAAGATTGTCAACTTAACGATAGCTGCATCAACCGAAAGTTTTTCCCCAGGAAAGAACTATTGGCCACAGTCAAACTGTTACAACACCTTTAGTGTCTCCTTCGTAGGCAGACACTCATTACTCTACAGTCCCCAAGTCACTTTAGTGTCTCCTTCGTAGGCAGACACTCATTACTCTACAGTCCCCAAGTAATCTAGTGAGTTAACACTTAAAAACCAAGCTACAGCAAACATTTTCATTGCCACGCGTTGCTTCCTTGGGAGTACTTGGACACTGTCCCCTCGAACTGCTGGGACATTTTAGTTAAAGTGTGTGTGCGAGTGTGCGTTAAAATGTGAAAGTGTATGTATCCAACCAACCCCACAACTCAGTGACTGAATTGGGGTTTGTTTTATTTGCTGCTCCCGCAGGATGTGTATGAACATGAAAAATTCTTGCACTCTTCTTATTCAAACTCACAAACATTGAGCAAACGACAGCGACAACATTATTGCAAAAACCAAACTCAACTAAAATTTTTGAACTAAATCTATTATAAACTACACCAAAGCAAATTAGTTTGACCGAGGCTTTCAAGCTGAAAAATCTGTGCTACTACACTACTACTACATGCTGGTCGAGTAAATATGTGTTTGTGTGTAAATTTGTAAAACAAAAAGGATAATAAGCAAAAAATTGTATTAGACAAAAAAAGAATAAAAACAAAGTTAAACAATTGTTGTTACTTTGCAGTTTTGCACAAGAAAACGGGACAAAAGTTTGGAGAAAAGAAATAAAGAACATTTATTTTTCGTTTATTACAAACAAGGACTTTTTTATTAACTAGTAGCTGCCAGTTACATCAGTTGCCAATTGGAGCCTAATAAGAGAAAACCTTATAGGAGATGCTTAATAAATAGCCAAACAAAACTTTCTATTTAAAAAAGTGAAAAAGTGTAAAGTTTTAGAAAGTTTGGTGTTGTGTATGTGAATTTAATACAAAAAAAAAGAAAAAAAATCCAATAATTATGGAGACTTGTCGTACTTGTGCCAAATGTGATTTTGATAATGAAACCCAATGGTTTGATTTATTTAATGCTCCTCGTTGGCAACTTGAAACGGAACGCATACATTTGGTGTTGAGCACTTGGAAAATAAAGGTATTTATTATTTTTTTTTGTAAAATGCCTAGGATTAATTTAATTTTAATTAAACTATAACAGTGTTGTCAATAGTAGTGATTGTCGAAAATAAAATATCAAAATTTTGATATTGATATATCAAGTTTATTTGAGCATAATTTCCAAAACTGACCCAGAAACTGCAGATTTAAATCTTTACTGCTGTAGATCTTAAGCCTAGCAATCAAATCGTCTACAGGCCGGAACATCTTATAAGGTTACGCGTGACAAGTACTCAAATTCTCGCAAGCCTGTATATCTCATTATTGCTGATCCAGGTATGTCGAGCATCTTTCAACAGAATGGTGAGACACTCAGAAGCTAGCAAGACTTCATTATGGGAACGTGGATACGTACTGACTATGTCCTAATGAAAAGTATATTTTGTCCGAATTTTTCTCTAAAGCTTTTACCTAATTTGTGATTGGAAGATTCTTAGGAATTATATTCAGAATACTGAGTTTCTGAACACTGAAAAATAATTCATTCAGTTCTCTTTTTTTCGTGATAAGGAGCGCACAATAGGCCCGATAGTGGTCTAGGTGTATTTTTTCGGATTTGATGTAATGCATCAACCTAACCTAGCTAAAAACCTACTAATGGAAGGTACATTCAGTCCAAATTTCACCAAAAGCTTTTACCAAATTCAGGTCATCAGATGATAGCAAGTATATTGCTATGTTTAAGTCTTGAACCCTACTAGTATAACTAGATATTTATGTAGAACTATGGAAATTCTCGAAGTACATCAACTAATCTAATCTTCGAGAATTTCCATAGTTTAACATAAATATGTAGTTATACTACTAAGGTTCAAGACTTAAACATAGCAATATACTTACTATCATCTGATGACATGAATTTGGTAAAAGCTTTTGGTGAAATTTTGTACTAAAAGTACCTTCCATTAGTACGTTTTTAGCTAGGTTATGTTGATGCACTACATCAAATCCGAAAAAATACACCTAGACCACTATCGGGCCTATTGTGCGCTCCTTATCATGAAAAAAAAGAGAACTGAATGAATTATTTTTCAGTGTTCAGAAACTCAGTTTTCTGAATATAATTCCTAAGAATCTTCCAATCAATGTTAGTCAGGAATGTTATTTCCGGAATAACATCACTTCCAAGATACTTGGATCTAACTTCGACGAATGCCTGGCCGTGGCAAATAAAGTGCTCCAGAGTTTCACTGTCCTCTACACATGCTCTACATTCGTCTGAATCCGCACTATTGTGTCTCCACTTAGAATACGTACCATCATACTAACTTAAGGCTTGCTCATTTGGAAAGATTTTTCGTCTTGCTCTCATCAGGGTCATCTCATAGAATCTTCGTGTTTCCTTATTAGATTCTCTTAGTTCTTAGTTCAGCTTTTGTTGCATCGAATGGTTTTACGTTTGTCGGGTTAACTGCCTCGAGCTCCTTTTCTTTTAAAACTATTACGTTCACCCTTTCGTTACCGACAACTCCCGAGTGGGCTGGTACCCATATAATGTTAACCTTAACTCTGGGAGTGTATTCAGTTAAAGCTTTCCTACAATCCTATACCATCATACTAACTTAAGGCTTGCTCATTTGGAAAGATTTTTCGTCTTGCTCTCATCAGGGTCATCTCATAGAATCTTCGTGTTTCCTTATTAGATTCTCTTAGTTCTTAGTTCAGCTTTTGTTGCATCGAATGGTTTTACGTTTGTCGAGTTAACTGCCTCGAGCTCCTTTTCTTTTAAAACTATACGTTCACCCTTTCGTTACCGACAACTCCCGAGTGGGCTGGTACCCATATAATGTTAACCTTAACTCTGGGAGTGTATTCAGTTAAAGCTTTCCTACAATCCTATACGGTCTTAGATTTAGTTCTAACACCTGATATGGCCTTAATTGCCTTCTGTTTTTAAATATATTAATCGCTGTATGATTTGGTAAGTGGTGGTATATTTCATAAGATTTCATCGTGTTATCGTATACACTTAATAACAACGCTAAGTTTCACAGTCACTCCTCTATGGGGTATCTGTTATCTCGGCAACAGCATTGAACTTATTCCGATTTATCGACTTAACAATGCATACGCTTTTATACCGACATTCTTTTCCCTTGAATTCGGGAGCTTTTTCATGGGACCTCTTAGATAAAAGGTACAAATCAAAGTACGAAGTTCTGACCTACGAGCTGCCGTGGTACCAGATTATGTAGTTTTCTGGTTCAACGGCATGTAAAATCATTCCAAGGAAATAGATACATTTAATCATCACCAGGTTATAGTATCGTCAAACTAGAGTAAATGGTTAGACCTATTTTCCCCGGCATTACAATAACACTAAGATGAGGGTTTTTCATCAAGGTAGCATGCCTACTTCCGACTTACATTTTTGCCTAGCACATAGTATTCATGACAGCATCCTCGATATATCATGAATTTTTGAGGATTATACATTTTATTGTGCGTTTCTTTTCAAAAGATAGATGTATTCTTAAGTAGATCCCGTTCTGGCCAGCTCTTCTGTCTATTCATTTCCATAGTAGCCTTACTGGCAAACTAGGTTGAGGTTTGTGTTCTAGTTCCTCAGGATGTAGGTTGTGGGTTTGATATCAAGCGCAGACACTGTTAAAGTCGTTAATAACAGGTCCGATGATGTCCTTAGATTAACATACATACATACATTCCTTTCAAACTAACTAACTATAGCTGTAGACATTGAGTTGCTTTTTTTTCTGTGCTGGTCGTTCAGTTACCATAATAGTTCGGAGTCCAGGATAATTCCTAGGAGCTGATTTTTTTGCTGAAAGTAAAAAACATCCTTATTTATGGAGTCAGGTTTCAAGATTCCGAAAATATTACATTTTAAAGCAGCAAACATTCCTCCCATCTTGCGATGATTTGTTTGCTAATGCAGAAGAAACTTTCAACGCTAGTTTGTTAATTTTTTCTTGAAAATCACAACATTGACAACATTGTTGAACTAAAAATAACTGTTTTATTTATAATTCGAATGTATTTAACATTTCAACATTTTGCCCACTACCACCCACTGTCTATCTCTCTCCCCCTATATATATATGTATATACATTACAAAGATTTCGTGTAACGATGGTTTGCCACAAAAAATCTGCACCGATTGTTTTTCTAAATTTTGCACTGTCTCCTCATTTCGTCTGCAATGCCTGGAGGCACAAACCATATTAAGCAATATATTCGATAAAATCGATACACAAAGTATACAGGATGAAGAAGTTTTCGAGGGTTTCGCTAATGAACAGGATAATGATGTAAAAACAGCAAAAACACAGTCGGTAGGAGAAGCAGCGACATCAGCAGCAGAAGTGCTACTAACAGTGCACTTAAAGTCAATTGAGCACACATTAGAGGCAACAACAGAAAAGAGCATAACTAGCAGTAATAGTAGCAGCAATAACAAAAACAACAATAGCAACAACAACAATGGTGAGTTTATATGTATATATGTTATGTAGGTATGTAGGGAAAAAATAATAGAAATAAATCAAAAGGAAATGAGCGCAATACTACGATAGGAAAACAAAACAACAATAACAAACATTAAAATTAAAAGTCCTTTTGTTTTGTTTTTATAGTAGAGGTAGGTCAGTGAACTTTTAGGCCAAAAATAACACAGGCAAACATAATTTAAAAGAAGTCGATAACCAAAAATGAACGTACACAATTCTAGAGTATTACTGATTCAAGATGTCTCATAATTCCTTCATTGGGATACAACTCTTATCAATCTATATATATATATATATATATATATATATATATATATATATATATATATATATATATATATATATATATATATATATATATATATATATATATATATATATATATATATAAAAGAGTAGCCTTACTGACTGACTGATTCATCATCGCACAGCCCAAACGGCTGAACCTAGAATCATGAAATTTTGACAGTAGATGTGTTTTTGGTTATGTAGATCCAATAAGGAGGGATTTTTGGAAATTTACACATTTACGGGTAAAAAGGGGGAAAAACGCATAAAACAGGTTTTCTTAAATATCTTACATAATATTTGTGATACAAGAAAAATTTTAAATGCACCTGTATCTACTCTTAAAATGAGCAGATGGGTGTCTGGTACTTTTTTGAAATTCGTACTTTTAAGGGGTAAAAATCTGTAACAAAGGTGATTTTGGTACCTTTTTCAGCCCTTTATAACTTTTAAACTAATTAAATTTTTCTAAATATTTTGGATACATCTCTCAAAATTATGAGACACCTTTTTGGGTGTAAAAGGGACAAAACTGTATTTATGGTACTTTTTTTTAGCATATTAAGAAAACTTTTTCGGTTTATTGAATTATTCATATTAAATTACGGATTTACTCTGTAATATTTATTGAAATAAAATTTTTGCTGGGTAAAAAAGTACCAAAAAGGGGAAAAACGGGAAATTTAATTTTATTCAAACTCATTGAGCCAACTTTTATAAAATTGCAGAAAGTAGTTTATTTACTCACACAAAATAAGCTTATGATATATTATTTTGGAATTCGAGTACTAAGGCGTATATAGGACCAAATTCGAGAAAATTGTTTGATACCTTTTTAAAAGCACAATTTTTCTGGAATAAATGATTATTAAACATACACGGTCCTCATTTAATAAGATCCTTTAAGAGACAACTTTTTAGTACTTTTTATCTCATAAATTGTAGTTTTTATAATTTTCTAAAATATTCAACCTAGGAACATTAATTTTAACATACATGGTCTTGACTGAATAATATTCTGGATGTGGGAACTATTTGGTACTTTTCTATTATTCAAATGGATTCTTTATAATGGTTAACTGGAACACACGGTCCTTATTAAATGAGAATTTATTGAAAGAGATCTTTGTACTTTTTCGTTTTTCCGATGGTACTTTTTACGATATTGAACATAGTTAGGGTAGCGAAGCACCCAGGGTATGCTTGTATTTTACAAAAGTATAGGTTCTTTAGTATCTGGTTAAATCATTTGTTGACCTGTGTAATTTATCTGTTGTATGTAGTTAAATTTAGAATAATATTAAAAAAAGTTTAAATAATTCTATTTATATTTTAATTTAGAAAATATCGCAACTTTTAGTGAAATCTTAAATATAAATCCTAATGACAACACCGAGGTTTCATTTCGAACCACAACAAAATTATCAAACACTGCCGTTTTAGAAAACGAAAATAAAAACCAAAATTTTAATCACATTTTAGTCGAAGATCACGAAGAAGAAGATATCAATAATAACACCAACTACAACAATAATATCAGCAATAATACTTCTAATGAGGGTGTAGAACTTATCTCCAGCAATAATCTTTCAAACAATTCAAATGATAACGAAAGAACTTTACTAACAGAAAATACCAACGATTTAGATGATAATGATCTTATAGAAGAACTAATCGAAGAACTAGATATAATAGAAGAAATCACCGAAGAAGAACATCAAGCGGCATTGGAGGAGGAGGAGGAGGGGGAAGAAGATCTAGATGAATTCGAACACAATGAGGAAAATATACCAACAACTAGCAATATCACTATGACCCTGGACCAGGAAGGTGATGATCCTTTAGAGAATGATTTAAAAATAACCTTCGAATGTAAATACTGTTATAAATGGAAAAACAATGCTACAGAAAATTTTCTCACCCAACAAGATCTATTGGCGCATATAACCAAACTACACAGTTCCGATCAACCGTATAATTGTCCTTATTGTCAGCAAATGTTTATGGATGCCGCTTCACGAACCACTCACCTAAAAGATGAACACAGTCAAAAAGTTTATGAATGCCAGACATGTGGTAAAAAATATGCCGATAAATTTAATTTGAAAAATCATGTCGAAAAATATCACAGCGGTACCGATTTCGATTGTACTCTATGCGCTAAGAGTTTTTGTTCGAGTAAAAGTTTAAATTATCACATGAAATGGCACAATCCGGAAGAACAGTTAAAGTGCAGTTACTGTGATCGTTTGTTTATCAATCAACGACATCTGAAGTGTCACGAGGAGACTCATACGGGCTATCGGAGTCAGGAGGTTTGTTCTTTTTGTGGTAAAAGTAAGTCGGGAGGATGGTGATAGTATAAAAATGCTTAAATATTGAAAATAATCGGTCATTGGAGTAGTCTAGTCTATAGACTGGTGTATAGACTAGACTATATACTAGACTATAGACTAGACTATAAACCATACTATAGACTAGACTGTTGATTAGACTATAGACTAGACTATGTACTAGATTATATACTAGACTATGGACTAGACTATAGACTGGACTATATACTAGATTATATACTAGACTATGATGTATAGACTAGACAATAGACTTGACTATAGGCTAGACTATAGACTAGATTATAGACTAGACTATAGACTAGACTATAGACCAGACTATATACTAGACTATAGACCAGACTATCGACTAGACTATAGAATAGACTTTAGACTAGACTATAGACTAGACTATGTACTAGATTATATACTAGACTATGGACTAGACTATAGACTGGACTATATACTAGACTATGATGTATAGACTAGACAATAGACTTGACTATAGGCTAGACTATAAACTAGATTATAGACTAGACTATAGACCAGACTATATACTAGACTATAGACCATACTATAGACTAGACTATAAACTAGACTATAGACTAGACTATAGATTAGACTTAAGACTAGACTATCGACTAGACTATATACTAAATTATTCACTAGACTATGGAATACACTATAGACTAGACTATAGAATAGACTTTAGACTAGACTATAGACTAGACTATATACTAGATTATATACTAGACTATGGACTAGACTATAGACTATACTATAGGCTAGACTATAGACTAGACTAGACTATAGACTAGACTATAGACCGGACTATAGACTAGACTATAGACAAGACTATATTCTATATTATATACTAGACTATAGACTAGAATATAATATAGTATATAGACTATAGACTAGATTATAGGCTAGAATATAGACTAGACTGTACAATAGACTATAGACTGGCTTATGGACTAGATTATAAACTGGACT
The DNA here is from genome assembly GCF_022045245.1 of Lucilia cuprina. NCBI lineage: Eukaryota > Metazoa > Arthropoda > Insecta > Diptera > Calliphoridae > Lucilia > Lucilia cuprina. Next base: position 92,638,271 of record NC_060952.1, on the reverse strand, counting down.
ATAGGCTAGACTATAGACAAGACTATATTCTATATCATATACTATACAATAGACTAGAATATAGACTAGACTTTACACTAGACTATAGACTGGCTTATAGACTATATTATAAACTAGACTCTACTTTCTAAATTTTGACAAGATTTTATTTAAAGATTTATAACTGCATACGTGTAACGATTATTATTCTTCTTAAGATTTCTTCCATTTGAAAACACTTAGATGGCATATCTATCGACAACATGGTGGTGAAAAGCCCTATAAGTGTGCCCGATGTACAGAAGGTAAGAATTCCAACATAAACCAAGACATTTACCTTTTGCAAAGAATCTTAGAAATTCATTCATAGTATAGAAGTTCTATTCAAAGAAATTATCTCATATGCTGAGATCTTGACTAGAGTAAAATTTTTGTGATCTATTATTTCTTCAATTCACTTTACAGTTTTCACATCATATTTCGAAAAACGTTTACACATGCTCGAAAATCATTTGGATAATCTTACGTTGATCGAAAAAACCGAATGTATGCTGTGTCACAAACGTTACGAACACGAACTGGAACTAAAGGATCATATGCTAGAAGATCATAAGGAAAACAAGGGAGCAGTTAAAATCTCTAATAATAAACGTGTTATAATGAATAAAAAACCAAAAAGCTTTACCGGTATATTTCAATGTGAAAAATGTGATAAACGTTTTAATATGAAATCAGCTTTAGAAAGACACATGGCTGTACACTCCACGGAGGGACGGTAATTTAAAAGAGAATTGATAACATATAAAATAATTAAAGTGTGTCTGTATTTTTCTTAACTATATAGACCCCATGCCTGCCCACAATGTCCTAAACGTTTTAAACGTTCGCAAGACATGAAGTGGCATTTGAAAACACATTCCTCTGAAAAGCCCAATATCTGTGATGTCTGCGGCAAGGGTTTTGCTTTAAAATATGTTTTGACTCAACATCGTCGAAGTCATGAAGGTATTTGTTTGGACTTTATATTGATTGCAATTAATGCTTTAAAGTTTCTCTTTCTTTATAGTTTTAGAAAAGAACTTTACTTGCACCACCTGCGGCCGTTCATACCTCTTCGAGAAGTCTTTGCGTTTACATGAACGTATACACAGTGGCAAAACCTATTACAAATGTGATTTATGCAGTGAAAGTTTCGTTACACATATTAAATTTAAATGTAAGTGTGTGTGTGTTTTTTTAGACTATCTGATAGACTAAAGATTAGACTATAGACTAGACTAAAGATTAGACTATAGACTAGACTATAGACTAGACTATAGACTAGACTTTAGACTAGACTATAGACTAGACTATTGACTAGACTATAGACTAGACTATAGACTAGACTATAGAC
>NC_060952.1:92622861-92636799 GCF_022045245.1 Lucilia cuprina | reverse complement strand
CTAGTCTATAGTCTAGTCTATAGTCTAGTCTATAGTCTAGTCTATAGTCTAGTCTATTGTCTAGTCTATAGTCTAGTCTATAGTCTAGTCTATAGTCTAGTCTATATTTTTGTCTATAGTCTAGTCTTTATTATAATCTTTAGTGTATTTATTCTATTTTATAATCTCTCCTACAGACTAGTCTGTAGTCTATTCTATATAGTCTAGTTTGAACCCAGTTCTTGATTAGTATGTTTCAAAATTTCCATCTAGTGATTAAATTGGACGTTATTTATCGGCTTCTACAAAAACCTAAATCTGACAGTTTCTAGAGGTTGTTGTAATAAAAGTTGACGCAAAATACTATTTATTCATTGTTTATATTTTAATTATTAGTAAAATCTAGTCAAATCGTAAAAATAATGTAATATTTATCAAATAAATATCTCTGCCTACTAAACACATCTCTTTAAATAACGGTTTTCGCTAGCAAAATACAACCCTAGCCTTAAAGTAACACACAACTGTCAAATGTTTTGTTCTGTTTTCAACAAAAACAAAATTGACCAATCAGAAAAAACCACATACTAAATACAACTCTGTAGAATAAAAGGCGAGATAGCAAACGATAGAACACACGTCAGTGTTTTGAAAATTAAGAAAATGAAGAAATCACAAAAAGCAAACTATTTTCGGCAATAGAGTTTTTTTCGTTGCATTATTAATTAATATATCCTACAGTGCACATTAATATAAATAATAAACTAACAAAAAACACTTTAAATTTTAAAAACAAAGAAATTGAAATTAAACAACAATAAAATTACACAAAATTTTGTAAATAATTTAAAGGTGTGAGAAAAAGAAACAAGTAGAAAAATATATTTGAACAGGGAGGAGGAATAGCAACAAAAATTTAGTGATAAAAAAGTAATAGAAAGTTAAAAGTTTTTTTTTTTGCTGCCCTGCCACGCTACCACAAACGCACAAAAAAGATATTTGTAGTGGTCTTAAGGAATTTCTAGAATTTAATAATTTATATTAATAATTTTGTATTAATGTTAAATTGTTTATAAAAATCAGCTGCCATTTGTGTATGAAAATATGGTAGTATCATTGCCGGATTTAATGCTCCTAGGGGGCGAGAAGAAATTGACAGCCTGTTTGTTGTTGCTAATATTGGAACTATTTTTAGAAGGTCAGTAAACTATGTTTTAGTTGTTTTTGAAAAATAATTATAATAATATGCATAAAGAACTAACATGACCTTGAACTTTATTATTAGTTTTTTTTCTATAATAATTAAAATAACATGTTATTTTTAAGTAATATGTTTAATATTTGTCATGCTACACTTAATTTTGTTTAATTAGCACTTTGCTATTGTTATTGCAAAACGATTTCTTTAAATATTTACCTTTTTTCATTGTTTTTACAAACAGGTGTCGAATCAGTGCCCAACGCAGCCGATATAGAAAACCATTTAGAATTGGGTAAACAGTTTTTAGCACACAATCAATTAAGTGATGCTTTAACGCATTATCATGCCGCTGTGGGTAAGTTTGCTAACTAAACATTTTACATTTAGTTTTTTCATCAATGATTTACTATTTATTTTCCATTTTAGAGGGTGATCCCACTAACTATTTGACTTTGTTCAAACGTGGTACTGTTTATTTGGCATTGGGCAAGACTCGTTTTGCTATACAGGACTTTAGCCGGGTTTTGGAATTGAAACCTGATTTCACAGCAGCTCGTTTACAGCGTGGTACTGTTTTTATGAAAACAGGAGAATATCATCAAGCTGCTGAGGACTTTGCAGCTGTGGTAAGTTGCTCTTTCTTGTTGCGTTTTATGGGGGGCGTAAGGTTAAAAATCTTTATCAATAATTTGAAATTTATTAATAAACAAAACACTTATTGTCTGAAGCACTAATATTTTATTGCAATTAAAAAAAAAAAAAACTTAAAATGAACAATGTTTTTAAGAAATTTCTGGAAATCTTCTATTTTAATCTTCAGAAGTCTAGTCTATTCTATATCTACATATATAAAACTTTTATAAATTTATAAATTTTTCTATTTCCAGCTCGAAGAAGAACCCTACAATGAAGTTGCCCACGACAGTTATTCACGCATTGTACCGGCCGAAGAACAATGGGATATTGTACAGGAACTTATCGATCGTGGTGATCATCGTAATGCCATACAAATGCTAACACAACTACTCGAAATATCACCATGGTCGGTGAAATTCCGTCAAGCACGTGCCGATGCCTATATTGAAACCAATGATCTCTTAGCAGCCATTTCAGATTTAAGATCGGTTAACAAACTATCACAAGACAGTACAGAAGGCTACTATCACCTAGCTTTGTTGCTGTATAAAATTGGTCATGCTACTAGTGCTTTGAAAGAAATACGAGAATGTTTGAAATTTGATCCAGAACACAAAGACTGTTTTCCCTTCTATAAGAAGTTGAGAAAAGTGGAGAAGGGTTTGTCGGGTGCAGAGACAGCACGTGATGAAAAACAATATCAAGACTGTATAACATCTGCGGAAGCAGCATTAAAACATGAAAAAGAAGAAACCATGGTGATATACGAGGCTAAACGTTTATTGTGCACATGTTATATGCGTGACGAACAATATGCCAAATCGTTGGGCCACTGCAATGATGCATTAGAGATTTTGCGTGATGCTCAAATATACTGTGATCGTGCCGAGGCTTATCTCGGCTCTGAAATGTATGATGATGCCATACATGACTTCCAGGAGGCCTTGGGTCTTGATGAAAACCTACAGAGAGCCAAAGAGGGCATAGAGAAAGCTAAAAGACTGCAAAAACAGGCGGAACGCAGAGACTACTATAAGATCTTGGGTGTTAAGCGTAATGCCAGTAAACAGGAAATTGTCAAAGCCTATCGTAAGGCAGCACAAAAATGGCATCCCGACAACTTTAAGGGTGATGAAAAGAAAATTGCCGAAAAGAAATTCATTGACATAGCCGCCGCCAAAGAAGTGCTAACAGATCCCGAAAAACGTAGACAATTCGATAGTGGTCAGGATCCTTTAGATCCAGAGGGTCAACAAGGTGGTCATGGTTTCCGTGGTGGTAGTCCCTTCCAACACTTCCATCACGGGTCACCGTTCCAGTTTAAGTTCCATTTTAACTAACATACACTTGCAGAGATAATTAAAAAGGCATCTTAAGCTTAATTTTTAGTCAAGTTTGTTTAAATTAAGTTAATTCATTATAGTCATGTAGGTAAAATTCTTAATACGTTTTTTTCATTTTTCTAAAACAAAAAACAAAACAACAACAACAACTAAAATAGTAAACAAAACTCTGGGAGTTTATATTTGGTAAATTTACAAAAGGACCTTTTTTTTTAACAAACAAAAAATGTTAAGCATTTATTACCGTTTACAGTTTGGCTTAATCTTCATATATCTTCTTTAAAGAACTTTGTATAGTTGTAGTTTTTAAAAAGTTAATTAACTAAATGCTCTTCTTGCTGTTGAAATAGTTTGAAGATTTTTAATTTTTCCTATTTTTTTGTTTACATTATAAAACCTCCATTTGCCATCGATCATATCAACAAGTTTCCTTTTAGTTTTCTTTCTTTCTCTTTCAATCTTGTAATTTTTGTTTGTTTTTGTTTTCTTTTCTTTTGTAAATAGTAGGTTATTTTTAATAAAAAAAACATATATGAAAAAAAAACTAATTTATTAATATTAAAATTGAACAAAAAGTTCAGCCTTTTTTGTGTTTTTGTATCCTGAATAAATAATAAAAAACGAAATTAAAAACTACACTCTTGATAAGTGGCGATCATTATTAACAATAATAACAACAACAACAACAAATAAGAATAATAAAAGAAACGAAAAGTACTAAATTATTAAAAGTAGTTTTAAAATATTTTAATGTTTATTTTTTTGAAGACAACGGATTTGGCTTTGTACTCTTTAACAAAAGAGACATATTTATGAAATAGCTTCTATAAAATAAGGCTTTTATGCTGAGAGCTTTCATGAAAAAATAAAAACTTTTATGAAAATGTTTTATGTAAAAGCTTTTATAAAAAAAGTTTTATGTAAAAGCTTTCTCAAAAGCATTATGTAAAAGCTTTTATAAAAATTTTTATGTAACAGCTTTCATAAAAAATTTTATGAAAAACTTTTATAAAAAAGTTTTATGTAAAAGCTTTTATAAAAATGTTTATGAAAAACTTTTATAAAAAAGTTTTATGTAAAAGCTTTTAGAAAAAAATTGTGTGTAAAAGCTCATATAAAAAGTTTTATGTGAAAGCTATTATAATAAATTTTATGAAAAAACTGTTATAAAAAAAATGCATGTAAAAGCTTTTAGAAAAAAGTTTTGTGTAAAAGCTTTTAGAAAAAAGTTTTATGTAAAAGCTCTTAGAAAAGTTTTATTTAAAAGCTTTTATAAGCTTTAATAGAAAAGTTTTATGTAAAAGCTTTTTTAAAAAGATTTTGCGTAAAAGCTTTTATAAAAAGATGTTGCGTAAAAGCTTTTATAAAAAAGTTTTATGTAAAAGCTTTTTTAAAAGGTTTATTTCAAAAGCTTTTTTAGAAAAGTTTTATTTCAAAAGCTTTTATAAAAAAAGTTTTATTTCAATATAGAAACAATTTTTGTTATGACTTCAAAAAATCTTACAAAAAGCTGTTTTCTGAAAATGATTTTTATTAAAAAAAATTGTAAACATTTTACGAAAAAGCTTTTTTAAAAATGGATGAAGTGACATAAGCTTTTACATAAAAGATTTTTAATGAATGAATTATTTATGAGAAAGCTTTTTAAAATAAAAACTTTATGTGATTAACTTTTTTTCTTAAAAAAAGCTTTTACAAAAAAAATTGTAAAAAAAAACTTTTATGAGAATCATTTTTTAAAAACAACTTTATCAAAAAGCTTTTAATTAAAAAGTTGTTATTTGAAACTTTGCAAAAAGACTACGAAGTAAAAGAGATTTTTATAAAAAACTTTGTATATTAAAAAGCTTTTTATAAAAATTGGTAATAAAGTTCATTTTGGTAAAATATTTGTTCTTTTTTGAGAAATCATAACATTGTTAAGCTTTAAGTAAAAAGCTTTACTATAATAATTATTTCATAGTTTTTAGTAAAAACTTTTTTGAGTTTTTTTAATTTAGAAAAGTTATTCCTAAAAAAAGCTTTTATTCAAAAGCTAAAAAATTTTTAATTCCCAAAAAGCTTTAATGGGAAAAGCGTAATTTTCCTAAAAAAACTTTTCAGAGTTTTTTCTATTTAAAAATGATTATGCCTATAAAAAGACTTTTTTTAAAAGTTCAATAATTTGTATAAAAGCTTTTCTTTTAATTTCCAAATAGTTTTAATAGGAAATGCATGATTTTTCTACAATTTTTAACAAAATTTCCATTTAGAAAAGGTTATGTCTATGAAAAAGCTTTTTATTCAAAAGTTCAAAAATTTGTATAAAAGCTTTATTTGAATTCCAAAAAAATCTTTAATGGGAAAAGCGTGATTTTCCTAAAAATCGTTTAACAAAATCTCTATTTATAAAAGATTATGTCTATGAAAAAGCTTTCTTTTGTATAAACATAAAAATTAGTATAAGAGTTTTTTGCAACAAGTTTTTTGGAAAGCTTTTATTGGAAGAAAATTTTTGAATAAAATTGTTTTCGTTTTTTCAAACAACATTTTCAGTTCTTTAGATTTTATTTAGTTTTTTTTATTAAAATTATAATTTTGAAATTCTTATTTTATTTAACATCTCTTATATAAAAAAGCATTAATGAGAAAATACTTAAAACATAAAACATTTTAGTTGATTTTTTTAATACACACAAAAGCAAAAATATTACAAATCGACAAAAAATTAAACCAAAAATTTTCAAAAATACAGTAAAAAAACAAAACTCTTGTGAAATGTGTACGAGATTATGAAATACTTAAAAACTAGTCTTTAACTTCACAAAAAAACACATAAATTAAACACTTTGTATAAAGAAAACATAAATGAAAACCGCCATTATAAATATAGAGATTAAGATTAAAGAATGTTTCAAATGATATTTCTCCTCCATGGCCAAAATGAATTGACGAAATGCCGAGTCCTCTGGCTGATGAGTAGATTTCAGGGTACGCCTGGGATTAATGTTGCTAGAGGGGGTGCCTATAGTGCGACGTGAGTAAGCATTATCACGATTACGTAGCGAAGACTTGGGTGGTGAGAGTTTTGTGGGTCCAATCGTTTGGCGTAAAGGGGTGGCCTTAAGAGTTTCCAAATTACGAGCAAATTGACTGAGAAATGGTGTTTCCAGCTCCTTAACTGGTGATTCTTCTACTAAAACAACTTCCTCTTCTTCCTCGTCCTCATAGTCTTCATCATCATCTTGTAGTTCAGCATCATAAGACTGAGCATATTGTGAGCCTATAGTGGAGGGTTTATTGTAAACGTTGGAGGGTGGTATATAACTTTTGCGTACATTAGTCGAAGACAAATAATTAGTGGGTTTTTTATTGTAGCTATAGGAATCCATAGAACTATAACGTGTACTGGAACTGAGACTAGCAGACAAAGGTGCAGTCGTAGTGACTTTGGGTTCGGACACTGGAACATAGCTGAATTTGGGAGCACTGCTCAACACAGGTTTCTTAACCGGCTCTTCTTGTACAACAAAATCCTCCTCATCCACCAAATCAATTTCCTCTGGCTCTACATAAGTCTTATTAATTGGTGTAGTCTCCTGTACATAAGAAGTAGTAACAACACCGGTTTTACTTAACTGTTGCGGCTTGGGTGAGGGTTCTTTAGCCGGCAATTTGGGATAAAGAGAGACAGCTGGCTTTTCTGGTGTCTTAGTTTTAGCTCTTATAGGTTCTGGCTCTACTCTATCAGGGGAAACATCTGAATATTCTGGTTCACTAACCGTAGTGGTAGTGGTAACATGTCTTTCGGTAGCCGCTATAGTGCGTCTTGAAGGTCTACTGGCTGCAGCTACTGGTTTTGTCGTTGTATTATTATTATTAATAGTTATTTTAGGTGATGACGCCACTTCGGATGGTTTAGAAACATGCATTGTTTCGCGACGGTTCGTTTTAGCCGGTGTAGTGGCTATTGGTTTGCCCGACATTACCGCCTCTAGCCGTCTGATAAGAATTTTGCGACTCGAATCGGTAACTGGCACATTGGGCATGCCAAATTCAATGCATTTTTGTCTTAATTCTTTGTTGCTGAGTGCTTCCAATTCCGCCATTGTGAAATTTTTTTTCTTTTTTTTTTTGCAAAAAAGTTTTTAATTGTTTAACAAAGATTGAACTGTAGTAATTATTTTAGAGTTCTTTTTCACATAAACACTTTATTTAGAACATAAAACATACGTCACACTATTTCATCATTTATATATTTTTCTACAAGAATTTCTGGTTTTATACGTTATTTTTCAATGCAAGCTACCGCCAGAGCCCTGCGCCGACAAATAAAAACGACGACGGCGGCAGCTGACATTAATATAATCGACGGCGGCTGAAAATCGACTGTAAGCCAGCTATGTTCTCAAATACACTTTTAAATTTTCAAAGATTTTAAATAAAAACAGAATCCACGATATAAAAAAGTGGAATTTTGTATATAATTTATAACAATAAAATAGAGCAGCAAAAAAGTTGTATGCAGGGTTGGAAAAAAATAAAAAAAAAATTAAAAACAACATTTAGTTTGGCAGCTAGGCTTAGTCGGCTTAAAGCCGAATCGGCGCGGGTCTATGGCTACTATTGGAATGAATTTCAAAAATTTTGGCAACAAAATAAACACAGAGTTGTATGGGTGAGTGCAAGGCATATTCACATAAGGTGGTGGCAGTTTGGCAAAAGCAACATTTCGTGAAATTTGTATATCTTTAAAAAAAGACAAATATAGTGTCTGTCCACACCAGAAAACATTTGATTTTGCGTGATAGAGAAAAATAAATATCATTCGTACGAGGAACTCCATACCACGAGTTCCTCGTACTCCTCGTAATTTGTACTATAAATGCTTATTTATAGTACAAATCAGTGTACACTTAATAAGGTAGCCTCGTCGCTACAACAAATACAACAATACAAAAACAACAGGCGATTTGTTATTGTAGAATAATCCCATCTGTCAAAAAAAGCTGTGTGTGTAGAATGAAAAAGCAACAAATAAACACAATAAAAATATGAGTTTTTAGCAACTATTTAAATTTTTAACTATTAATATATTATATTAATTAAACGTGGAATGTCTGAAAATCATAACTATATCTATTGGGAAGACCAATTTTCCGAATTAAACGTGTTTTTTGTGAAAAGTGATTGGTCGTGTTAAAAATAGTTGAAACTGATTTGGAACGTATGCCGGAGCTAAAGATTTTCTTTTTTTATCAAGAGAGAAGGATAACAAAGACATTTAATCACGATTGACCTAGAAAACTCCTTTAAAACCATAATTTTCTTCACTTTTTAAAATTTTTACACCTTTTGCGATTTTTTTTCTATGTAAACAAACAGGAATTTTGACAGATAAGATTGTAAAAGCTGATGATCAGCTGTGCGGACGAGGCTACCTTATTAAGTGTACACTGGTACAAATTAGTTCTTATTGAAATAAGAATGTTTTTTTTCGAATATTTAAAAATCTAATAAGAAAAACCAAAATTAAAAAAATTAACCTTTACTTGCTACTAAAAAATGTTCTATTCTATTTATAGCTTATTCGATTGCTATTAATAAATGATTTTATTAAATTTTCATATCTAATAAATGAGATTTATTTAATAAAATAAATTCCCATAAATGCAACTGGTAGTTTTTTCCATATAGCACTTAAACAACCCTGTTCTTGTAAAACATCAACAATTTCTGTCGCTTGAGGGCGCTGCTTACATTAGGTTTACTGTCAAATTTATGAAATGACATTTCTGTCATGCCTTCTCTCTTTCGCCATTTGTCAAGTTTCCGGTACGTACGCGATTTTTGTGAATTTCTATAAAAAATAATAAAAATATGCTAAATAATGCTTTAAATATAACTAAATTAATAATGCAAAACATAATTTATGCTACCAACTATTGTAATTAAATATCTTAAAGTGTTTCTTAGAGATAATAAAGCAGATGTTCAAAGATAAAAATAATTGTAACTTTAAAAGAAGAATATGTTGTGAATAAGAATAAAAATAAAGTTAAAGAAAAATTAAAGCAATGTTTACATATTTAAGTGTTATGATCTAGGACTTTATTTAAGTTAAATTAATACTTAAGTTAAAGAAAATGAATAATGGTTTATTTTTGTTGTGTTTTGTTTAGTTAACTATGGCTGACACACAAGCTGCCCCTGCTGCTGCTGCCGCCAAGGCACCCAAGGCTAAAGCCACCAAAGCCGTTAAGGCTACCAAGACCGAAAAGGCTGCCGATGTCAAATCCGCTGCCAAATACAAGCGTCACGGTCGTTTGTTTGCCAAGGCTGTATTCACTGGCTACAAACGTGGTTTGAGAAACCAACACGAAAACCAAGCTATCTTGAAGGTAAATAATTGGAATGTTTCTTCTTTTTAAGGAATGTGTAAATGGAAGAAATTCAATGTTTGTTTTTTAAATCTAGATTGAGGGTGCCCGCAGAAAGGAACACGGTCAATTTTACATTGGCAAACGTTGCGTTTATGTTTACAAAGCTGAAACCAAGAAGTGTGTACCACAACATCCAGAACGCAAGACCCGCGTCCGTGCCGTTTGGGGTAAAGTAACTCGCTTGCATGGCAACAGCGGTTGTGTACGTGCTCGTTTCAACAGAAATTTACCTGGTCACGCTATGGGTCACCGTATTCGCATTGTAAGTATATAATCATTTTAAAGGATAACGTTTCAGGATTTGATTTTAATCCAAGGAATATAATATAACTATGCTAATAAAGTTCAAAAACATGTGGATTTCTTATCAGATTACAAATCAAATTGGACTTCGAAATTTTTGAAAAAAAATTAAATTTCATTTGAAATTATTTTAAAATGCTCAAAATGAAAGTGTTTCTTTTCTTTCTTTCTTTCTTCTAAAGAATTGGAAAAAACAGTTTATTTAGAACAAAATCTATGTTTTTAAAGTTGAATTTAAACTTTTCTAAACATTGTTTTTGTTAAATAATAAACAGCTGATTAATGAAAACATGTAACGGCACATGTTTTGAGAATTTAACTATTCTGTTTACATTTTTAACAAAGTGCTACCACAGCCTCATCCTAAACTATTCCAATTTACAAACATTTTCTCAATAATTTAATTAAAAATGTCTTTCTAAAAATGTTTTTAAAGATTTATATCAAAAATTAGTTTTTAAACAAATTTTGAAAAAAAATTTCATAAATTTTTATTTAATAGAAGAAATCAATATTTGAATATTTTTATATATGTTTACTAATTGATGTCTCTTTCTTTCTTTGCAGATGTTGTACCCATCCAGAATTTAAGTTGTTTTAGAACTTATTTTTGACCTTAATGTAAAGAAGAAAAAACCCAACTTTTTTTAAACTAATAAAACAACAAATTTAAATCCCATTACGTTTAAAAACAAGTGTTATTTATTTTATAGACAATTTTTTATTATAAACTACGGTTTGGTGAAAATTAAAAAAAAAAAAACTTGAAAAGTTCCATATCTTGTTTGAAAGCTGTCAGTTGAATTGTTGATGTTTACAAATGACATTCATCTCCTTTAAACATAAAAGTAATATTTTCAAAATGTAATGTCTTTATAAAGTTTCTATTGCATTTTTTTAAGTTTTTTTTTCAAAATTTTCATTCTATGTTACGCTTGAGTTTTTGCAACTTGAAACATAAATGAAAACTACCATATGACAATTACCGCTATGTTTTACCATTGCTCTGGCAATACTGCAGCTTTAAGAAAGTTGGCAACGTTAAGTGTTTACTGTTAGATAACCTCTGCACAATGACTTGAAATTTTATCAAAAAATCAAAATATATATATTTATATTTTTAAAACTATTTGTAGACAGAGATCTTTTTTAAGGAAAATTTAATGAAATGTTTTTTAACGAATTAATAAAATATAACTTAACAGAATATAGGTATACGAAAATAATAACGTAATGTGGAATACATACAAACGTAAAACATTGAAATAGAATAGTTTCTTATGCTATGCATACACGGTTGTTAGATCTTACAATGCTGGCAATAAAATGTGCAGAAATTGTCTAATAACAGTGTCAACTTACAAATTCTGTCTTGCAATATTGTCAGTAATGCTTTTTCTAACAACGTGACAAAAGAAAATTTGAAGTTCGGACTATTGTTAGACATTTTCTGAACATTTTATTGACAACGTTGTAAGATCTGACAACCGTGTGTTACGGCTTTTAAGATTACATTTTACTTATTGAAATACCTTTTTGCAATCGTACAGTAACTGAAAGCGGAAACATAATATATTGAATGTAATTGTCCGTATGTTTGTTGAAAAATAGGTTCTAAAGACCGCAGATATCGTGGGTAATCAAATATATATTATATTTTATATATTGGCAAAATGTCTATTAAAAGAATGTTACTCTAAAGGCATTTTATTTGATATTAAAATAAGAAGAATTATGTCTGAGATAAATTCGGAAAAATTATCAGAAATATGTTTAGAACTAGTTTTTTAGATCAAACATTAAAAGTATGACTGTGTTATCAAAACAAAATTTTTCAGATGATATAAAAAAGTATTATATATAAAGTTTATGTTTATATAACTTTTTAGCTTGAAACAAAATCAGATTTTTGATCAGAATTTTGGAAAATATTTACAACACTCTTGCAGCAAATGGGCTTAGTTTGGCACGAAACATATAACTTTAAATGTAGTTCGCGATATTACAAAATAAAACAATTTTTTGCCCTACTGAAAACCTTTTATTTCAGCATCGTTTTTGTTGCAGCATCGAAAATATGGTTTTCTTTTATTTTCATATTTTAAATTTTTGAAATAAGATCCATTTAATACTGCTCTAACTGATTTAGTATTTTCAACAAAAACAATACATTTTGAGTTATGCCGTTTTTTAATCTATTATTTTTACTCTCTGGCAATACTAAACGCAACTCATGTGGCAATACTATTTCTAATAGAAAGTTGGCAACTTGACGAATATACAGTTAGAAAGCGGCATAAAAGAAGTAAACAAGTCGTAAATTCTGTGAAAACGTGAAAAAAGTAGATTTGTGGGAAATAGTGAAGTTTTTCTTAATGAAATAACAATTAATGTAATAAAAACATAGTTTATTTATTAATTTACAATTGCCTTGATCTTACTCACAGCAACATACAAATATATAAATCAAAACAAAAGAAAATAAAATGAAATAAAATCAAATTGTAAATGTGACAAGTGTGAAAAAAATCAAAGTGTTTTAAATTTAAATAATAGATATTTAGCATTATAAAACACTTTTTAAACATAATTAAAAGGTAAGTTTATTTTATAAATTAATCTTTTTAATAATTTATTTAAACTTTGGTTTGCAATTTAAACACTTAAATGGACCGCAAATTAAAGCTTACTTTCCTTGGTAACTACCTACCTATTGGCAAACTATTTTCTTTTTTTTAAGATTAAATTCTATATAATTCCTTAAAGAAGTTAGAAACGCCTTAATAATTTCTATAATTTTTACAACAACCATTAACAACTTCTGTAAAAGTTAAAGGCTTTTCTTTGGTTAGCCTGGCTATGTTATAATTATGTTTTTTTTTTGGATTATTAACTGGCTGCTTCCTTCCTCTTACAGATTATTTTTTTTCCATTGCAGTTGTTATAAACCATATATGAAATTTGAAAGGTAAATTCTTATAAGAAAAAAAAAAGCTGAACAATATCTCAAACATTTGTTAGTCATATTTTTCCCACAATCAAAACAAGTTTGTTATGTGTTGTTTTTTTATTTATAACCAACAAAACTATATTGCTAAAGTTTTTTCTTGAAGTTATTTTTCATTCTTTGGCAACGATAAACTAACATACATGATACTTGTTAGGTTTCCTTTATGTCTACGGCCAACAAACACCACACCACACACTGCATGCTGCCAATAACAAAACACAAACTATTAACAATAACATCGTCGTCATCCACATCATTATCATCATCAAGAGCAGCATCATCCTGTGTTAAATACCAATGTAGATTGTTAAAAGTAATATGCCTGTTCTGTTGTTCGTATGTTCTTCCTCTATATAATCATTTGAGAAAATTACTTTATCCTGCACTGTTTGGTTGCTTGATTCTAGCTAGAAATTGTTTGGCTGCTGGTGCTGCGGCTGCTGCAGTTGTTTCGTTTGTTACTTGTTGTTCTGGCTACATTTGAAAAATTTTTCTTTTGCCGCTTTTGATCTTGTTTATAAGATGTTTTAACATTTTACATTCTTTATCGTGTTGTTATTATTGTTATTATTATTGGCCCTTTTTCATGCGTTTTCATTATTTCAGTTCAGTTCTTTACATCTCTACTTTATCTTTAAAGGAACTTTTTAAACTCACACACCCTTTCAAATGTTTGGCTTGCATGGACCTACTCGACTACTCAATTGATTATAAATATGTATGTTTTTTTGTTAGTTGTCGGTTTTTAACTACAAACTATAAGCAAACTTATAAGGTTAGTTATTTTTTAAAATATCCTACTTGTAAGAATAACACCAACTACATATTTTTACTAGTCTATAGTCCAGCCTTTAGTCTAGTCTGCAGTCTAGTCTATAGTCTAGTCTATAGTCTAGTCTAGTCTATATTCTAGTCTATAGTCTAGTCTATATTCTTGTCTATAGTCTAGTCTATAGTCTAATCTAGTCTATAGTCTAGTCTATAGTCTAGTCTATAGTCTAGTCTATAGTCTAGTCTATAGTCTAGTCTATAGTCTAGTCTATA
>NC_060952.1:92618310-92622761 GCF_022045245.1 Lucilia cuprina | reverse complement strand
GGTGTAAAGAATATGCAATATTATTTTACTTAACCTTTTTCCCGTTTTTATTACTTTTTTAAGAACGAACCCTAAAAAAAGACTGGACACTAATTTAGCACAAAGTAAACAAATTCATTTCCATCACGATAATAACAAAAGATAAAATATTAATTACACAAAATGTTTAGTATTTGGTAGGATAGCCCTTATTCTTTAACACAGCTGCACATCTCCTGGGCATACTCTCCACCAGGCCCATACAACGTTCCTTTGGTATTGCATACCAAGCCTTTTGTATTTCTAGCCATAATTCATTCAAATTTTTTGGTTTAACAGCAGTTATGTGTTGCTCTACATCGTTCCATAGGTTCTCTATAGGATTAAGATCCGGCGATTGAGCTGGCCATTTTAAGACATCAATACAACTCTGTTCCAAGCAACACTTCACTAAGCGCGAAGTGTGTTTTGGGTCGTTATCGTGCATAAAATGCCATCTAAGTGGCATGTTTTCCTCTGCATATGGAATCATTGTATTGGAAATTATATCTTTGTATACATACTGGTCCATTCGCGTATCGATTTTTATTATAGGACCCACACCGTGCCCAGAAAACGCAGCCCAAACCATTACGTTTCCACCACCATGCTTTACGGTTTTAGAGGTGTACCTGGGGTTGTGTTGCATGTTTGGAGGACGCCATACATAACATTTTCCATCAGATCCAAATCGACAAAATTTCGATTCGTCACTCCAGAGAATATTTTTCCAAAAAATAAGGGGCTTGTTTAAATGTTCACGGGCGAATGAAATGCGGGACTTCAAATTTTTCTTCGACACGTGTGGTTTGTGTTGTACAATACATCCACGCAAATTTTTTTCATTAAGTCGTCTTCTAATTGTTCGTGAGGAGACGTCAATACCATATTTTTTGGAAACTTCCCTTTGAATTTCAGTTGAGGTTTTAAAAGGGTCCGCAACTGAAGCTCGATAAATAAGGGAGTCCTCTTTACGAGTGGTTTTTCTAGGCTTAGAACACTGTGGAACATTTTTGTTGGTTCCATAGGCTTGAATATGACTTAGTGCATTGTACACCATCTTCCTGGAACAGTTTAATATTGAAGCAATATCACAAACGGTGCTTCCGCTCAATTTCATTTGATGGATAACCTTACGCTGCTCCTCTGTGCACCACTTACCTTTAGCCATATCTATTTTTTGTTTTACGTTTATTAATAAAATTTATTAATTAAAGTATTAATAAAACTTACCAATTTAAGCAAGAAAAGTTATAAAAATATTGAAATTTTAATAATGTGCTAAATTAATGTCCAGCTCAGATTAAACACTTCTTGCAATAAATCAAAATTTTACAAAAGAAAGGCAAAAGAGAATAGAAAAAAATAACGGCACATACTGATCACGTCATACACAACACATATGTGTAAAATTTTGACTTAATGTTCATACCTTAAAAAAATAAATGCATTTGAATGCAACATACACAAAATGTGCTAACCTAATGTCCACCACTGTATGTATACATAAATATGTACACTTACAACAACAACAACAAAAAGTAACAAGTGTATTTTCTTGTAAAAACAAACACTGTTACTTCTCGTTACATATTCTCTCTCTATTTAGTTTTACTCTATTTAGTAACATTTTATGAATGAGTTGTGAGCAAAAAGGTAATTGTTGTAGTGCAACAAGTTGTGATAATTCTAAATAAAGTGATCACTTAGTATATGTTATTATTCGGTTTCATTATTAGAGGGAAAAAACAATTTGGTACAATTTTACATGCTTTGGTACTTTAAGAACTATTTCTCTCATCTTGAAAGTCCAATAGCGAATCAATCCCATTACGGTTACGCTTTTCTGAAGCAAAGCGAAATTGATCATTCTGCAACGATCATAACGACTAGTAGAGAGAGTAGAGGGCTAAGCTGTAAGACGGGCGGAGCAAATAGTTTTTAACAGATATTGCAACAAAAGGTCGAGTTTTGACATACACTTTCAAAACTGACTGTATATTTTTTAGCGTTTAACGGTCAATTGCTCGCTTTGAAAGAATCAATCGCATTCAGTTTGGTACAATTTTTCATTCTTTGGTACTTTAAGAAGAATTATTGCTCCCATCTTGAAAGACCAAAAACGAATCAATCCAATTGAGGTTACGCTTATCGTTCTCCAACGATCATAACAAATAGTAGGTGCTCCGGTATAGCACTAAGCTCTAAGGCGGGCGAAGCAAATTGTTTTTAACAGATATTGCAACAAAAGTTCGAGTTTTGACATAATGAAGTATAACACTTTCATAACAGACTGAATATTTGGGGTGTTTTTCGATCAATCGCTCGATTTGAAAGAATCAACCACATTCCGTTCTTAAAGTACCATTCTTTGGTAGTTTAAAAATTATTTCTCTCATCTTGAAAGACCAAAAACAAATGAATCCATTTGGGGATACTCTGTTCTCAAGTGAAGCGTATTTGATCTTTCTGCAACGATCATAACGAATTGTGGTCGCTCGGGGAAAGGACTAAGCTCTAATATGGGCAAAGCAAATTGTTTTTAACAGATATTGCAACAAATAATTTACAAATAATCTATTACGCTTTGGAATATAATAAAATGTGTATACGAACACGATCACATTTGCTTGTTCTTCTTACAGATCATACGATCCAACTATATGAACAGTTTAATGAATATAAGACAACACACTTTTATAGTATTGATACAGTCGCAGGATTGCGGGTCATTAAAGAATTTAGAGGTAGCAACTAACAGAGGTGAAAAATGATATGATTGCTTTAACTGATCTCTGAGGTGATCAACTCTTATCAATTGTAGAATGAATATTAACCAACACTTTCTTCTATTAACACGGTTGAAGTGAATTCCAATGACTTCACTAGAACAATGGTGAAGATCATGATCAAGATCATAATGCGAAGATCATGCCTGTGAAACGGTTTCTAAAACTGCTATTTTGTAATTCGTATGAGAAAACTAAATACTCCATACATTCCACTTCTGTAGATGCCATCAAAATGAAGAGGAAGCAGATAGTTCTGAAGAGCCAAGAGAAAGGATCTCAATTTCTTATTGCAATCCCAGATAGAGGTGCTTCAGGTCTGTAAGATCTTAAATGGAGGAATTATTTAACTCGCGGTCTGGCCAGAATATATTTCACATATCTTGTTATACGCGACTTGTAACTTACTTTTAATTGTTCAGATTTCTTGCGAGATGTACGTTGGAAGACGAGAGTCTTCCCAAATCATATTGACTATAAAGAAGGAAGTGAATATAAAGTTCTGCTCTTCGACTAGAAGAACACTCATTTCCTCGTTTAGTTGATGTTCTAAGGTAAATTTTTAACAGCTCGTTACAGTTTTTAGCACATCACTTTGGTAGCTCAATAGGTTATCAAAACCTGGAGTTTTCTCCGGTTGTTGGTTATAGTTTCAAGTACTATTATATTTTCATAAGCAAGCAATTGTACAGTCGTCAAGTTCATAAACATTTAGTCATTCTACTGGAATCTCAACCACTTCTCGTGAGGGTACAGGGAGTTTATAGAGGTAGAAGTTTAAGAAGCATTATAATTCTGTCTGTGATGTTGTAAGTATTTGTTCCTAAACTATACGAACGTTTTAGAATGATTTGTACATCTTGATCACCATAACGAAAAGTACTTTTTTACATCGTATCTGCTACAATTTGTATTTTCATTATTTGCCATCCCTAACAACTACATATTTACATACCACTGTATTTCAGTTAAATTTGGAGTGAGTGTATTTTTGTTTTTAAAAATACCTATGCACATTTCCATCCAACCATCCCTAAATATTTGTTTTTAGTGCTAAATTCATTCAGAGTTTCTTATTTAAATGTTTTTATTTTTTCATTCGATTCGTTTCATTTTATTATGCTGATATGCATGACATATTTGTACACATGTTTTTTACGAGTATTTTTTTTTTTTTTTTGTTTGAGCACGTAGTTTACACAAAAATAATGTTACAATAATAACACTGGCCTACAAAACGTTTGTTTCTTTAAAGTATTTGTTTGTTGATCTGCAGTATGCAATTGATTCATTATATTATCTAGAAATTAATTGCCTAATTACACAGAAAATTTTGTTATCAATTTTGAAAAATGAACTTGCATACGTATGTATTGGATATTAGTGTTTAATTGAATTTCTCAGCAATTTTAATCCAAAATTCGATTTTTTTCTCCAAGAACTTGATGTTTAAAAAAATCGATTTAAAAAAAGTATTTTTCAACCAAAAGTTTGAATTGAAACAGAAGATTCAAATAATTTGTTATAAGTTTTTAAACTGTATAGTCTAGTCTATAGTCTAGTCTATAGTCTAGTCTATAGTCTAGTCTATAGTCTAGTCTATAGTCTAGTCTATAGTCTAGTCTATAGTCTAGTCTATAGTCT
>NC_060952.1:92599997-92618210 GCF_022045245.1 Lucilia cuprina | reverse complement strand
TACTTTGTGCTAAATTAGTGTCCAGTCTTTTTTTAGGGTTCGTTCTTAAAAAAGTAATAAAAACGGGAAAAAGGTTAAGTAAAATAATATTGCATATTCTTTACACCGAGAATAATAAATTAAGATATATCAATGATTTAAATAATTAAAACGTAACAAAATTTTTGAATAATGATGGTACAAAACGCTATGTGCTAAAATCATGGCCACCACTGTATGTATGTAAGTAAAACATTACAACTTGGATACTATTGACTAAATGATACAATGATAAACGAGAACACTTTCAATAAATAGGAATTATTAAGCGAAGAAGAAATAAACCTGTATTTTACAACGACTATGGTGAGTGACTGACTATCTATGGTGAGTGTGTGTCTAGTGTGTGTGTGTGTATAGTGCAGTGTATGAATGTGGTCTTTTAGGAGTCCAATAGTAAGCAGTGATTCCATACAACATAGAGTTAAATTAACTCAGTCAAACGACAGTAATCGTAGTGAGAGGTTGTCTTTATGATAAATAACGGCGCGTTGGTTTAAAAATTGTATACAAAATAAATAAATTGAGCAAAAAAGAGTGTTTAAAAAAATGCATTAATTTACAACAACAACATTTACAAAAAGTGCAGTTTAAAGAAAAAGTGAGAATAAAAACATAAATTAAAAAGAAAACAAAGTAAAATCTTTAAAACGCATAAAGAAACTTAAAGCAGTCAATAGAAAATAACTAAAACTCTTTAATGCTGAAGGTGAAATATTAAAATTAGAAAAAATCTATAGAATTTTTAAAGAAAATTGGTAATTTTTTACAAAAATCTTAGAAAAAAGACCCCCCGTTTTGTAAAAAAAATAATTGTTGTGTTTCCATTTTGTTAAATGAAAAACTCTCATTAAGATTGTTTTGAATAAATATTACACAGAAAAGAGAGAAAAAGAGAGAGCATTTAATATATATATCGTAAGAAAAAGAGGGGAGAATAAAAAGTGTTGTTTTCAATTAAATTGTTAGTGTAAAGTTTATGCTGCAAAGTCTTACACACACACACACACGCGTAAAAACTTAACACTCACCTCTATAAGAAAAAAATTTAAACGAATGAAATACCTAATTGAAAAACCGGTTACTTTAGCTTAAAGTAGTGGCTGCTCCTCTAAAAAAAAACCAAAAACAACAACAACACCAATAATTTTATGTTGTGTACATATTTTTTTGTTGTTGCTGCTGCTGTAGTTTTCGCCTTTTAACTACAATAATCACGATCATAACAACGAAAACGAAAAATATATAATTTTTTTTGTTATTTGGTTTTATTTTCTTGTTCATAAATTCCATTAAGCCAAACAAACGAACCGTCGACAAAAACCAACAACAACCATACGTTAAATATATTTGAAAAAAAAAATATATTCAATTTATGTAAAAAACAACAACAAAAATACCTTAAAAAATACTTGTGGCCCTTACGGCGAAATAACAAAAACAAATGTTGTAAACCAAAAAAATTCAACATTTATAAAAAAAAAAACTAAAAAAAGAAATTTTTGTTAAAAAAATATATAATTTATGTCATTGTTTTACAACAAGTGTTTTAAATAAAAGATATTACTTTTTTAAAGTTGCATCAATTTTTGGTAAAAAAAAAATCATCATATCAAAGTGGAGTAGCGTTTTTTTTGGAAATAAACCTATTTGAAAGGACTAAATCAGTAGTTTTTGGTAAGTTTTTAAAAAAATTTTCAATTTATAATTAGAATTAGTTATAAGAGGGTGAAGTTGACCCCTTTAGCGGGCTCAGGAAATGCATTCCTATTTGCTAAGTGTTAAATGTTAAGTTTTTCAATGTTTTCAATCATTAGGGTTTAGTGATAGTAAAATGAGATGTTAGGTCAGGTTAGGTGGACATACTTGATTTCAGTATATTGATCCCTTTGTGATACCAGAAACGATCAGCGTATTAGTACATTTCGATCTAATTACTCTGGTTTCCTAAACCGAACCATTTTTTTCAACGAATATAGTAATCTATCTTTTGGATGTTGACCTCCCCTAAGTCATGCAAAAAGTAGCTAGCTAGCAGACCTATTCTATGATCTACTAGGGCGGTGCAATAACAGTTATACTCTCTTCTTCTTCATTCTAGCAGCTCCTGCAGAAATCATTACTGGGTAAAATTAGTGTTCTTGCATGGAGCGCGAGAGGCCAATGGCTAGTCATCAACGCCGTTAACTTACGTAAATTGACTTTCGGAATATGGAAAAGCGCTTGATATCTTTGTGGGTTAAATGATGATCACATGATCCTTGCCTGTCTACAGATTGGCCTTAGTCGATCATTTGCATTGCGCAAACTCATATAGTTCATCACGTATTGAACGTTTGCAGATTGAAAGCGGTATGCCGTCAAAGGTCGGTCGGTATACTCTCTTGCAAGTGAGGAACGTAAATATGGAAGAGAGTCCACAATGGTATTACCATTAATTTGTTAATGCCTTGGAATCTGAGATGTTATATCCCTAGATATTTGAATCTCATTTCTACAAAAGCCTGACAATGAAAAAAAATAATGTGCTTTAGAGTTTTATTATCCTTTAAATATGTTCCATAGTTCCTCCATTTTATTGTTTCATTTTAATTCTGCGCTGGTTTTTTGTTCTCGAGCTCACTTCCTTTCAATGTTAGTACATTCGCACTTTCGCTAGCGACTACTTCCGAGTGATCTGAAAGAAAAGAAATCTAGTTCAAAAGAGTTAATACATTCACTTAAGTTTTTCTGAAATGTGTACTCTCTAGATCACTTGGGAACATAAAAGTGATTGCTGTTTCTTCTCTTGTCAAATTCTCTCTTTGTTTACAAAAAGTACTTTTGTAAAGAAAGACGTATCAGAGCCAACTTACTCATGGTCTCCTTTTCGAACTACCATAAATTATTTCAAAGTATTAATCATTGTTAGCCATGATCATTTCTATTGTTCAATTAAGCCAATTTCGGATATACAGTTCTAAAATGAAGCGCATCACAGAGAGAGCATTCTTTAAAGTTGAATGGGGCAAAGTTTGAACTACAACTTCAAAACTTATCAATCACTTGTTTATACATAGTTTTAAAGCGATACAGCGTTCGAATATTATCTATTTGGAGTCGATATTTCCTCTATTTAGAGTTTTTAAAGACAGATTTTGTTCGTCTAGATTTATAGATTTTTTTAGAATTACAAAAATTTTTCTATAAAGTTCATGCTAGTTAGTTTAGTTTAAAAAGGGTTGTATACCGAGTAGCCGGAGAGAAAAGTTTGAAGTCAATAAATTTCTATCCTTAAAGAGAGAACGAATGTTGACCGCTTATCACTCCTACAATAATATATATTACTCCTTATATCTAATCCTAAAGTATACTGGCGGCCTTGGCATTCAACCTCGGTCATAAGGCATTGGATACTTTGCACTCCATCCTACTATGCCAGGATTGGTTGGATGAGTTGTTGAATTTATCAGAGATTAACCTTTAGTAGTGGCAGATATGATGTTTCACCAACCTAACTCCACTATTGGCGTCCAGATCTGACACTTGTCTGACCAGTTCGTCTCTGATCTCATTACCACCCTGTATATTACAGCGCCCTGAAACTAGAGATACAATCCGATGCAAAGTGATAGGCGGCGGTGGCGCAACCATTTTCGGTCGGCTTATTATAGAAAATATCAGCGGCGGTGAAATTGTCGCCTCAATTTAACTTATTCTTCAGAAATTTTTATAAGTTTTTTTTTCTGCAGAAAATGGACATTATTATTGTAATAATAACTATTTTAATATTAGATCAATATTGTGTGGGAACTCTTTTTAATTTGTAAAAATGTAATATAGTGGAAACTCCGTTTAAATTGTTTAAAATATTTCCTGAAATATGTTCGATTCAGACGATGCAAACTGATCGGCGGAGGCGGCTTATTATAGAAAATATCGACGGCGATCAAATTGCGTTCATTATATTAAAAATTCTCTGTATACTAGTCTGCTAAATAGAAACTAGTTTAAGTTTTTTATGCTGAAAATGAGATCAATATTTTGCTGCTACGTTTAAGGCAGCTTTAGTTTTTGAGCCGAAAGAAGTTTGCTTGTAAAATATTACCGGCGGCCATCCATCGCCGATTTGAGCCGTATCTCCGTCCCAACCCAACACAATCTGATTGTATACAATCCATATATCTTACGTATAACATCCCTACAGCTGCTTACTAATTCGTAATGAACTACATAACTTTTTAAAGATCTCTCTAACTATTCAGTGCCTCCCTAAGTAATCTGAACGGGGTATAGTTTACTAACTGCTTCACAATTGTTAAGTTTAAATGCCTCATGTCAAAGACTTCCAAATTAATTACTCATTCTAAGTTTTCTTCTCAAATGACTGTAATTGTAATATGTTTTTTTTTTTAATTATTAGCCAACTGTAACATAAATTAATTACAGTAAAGTTTAAGCCAACTAATCGTTTACCATTTTTATTCTACCATAAAATAGGTCATCGTGAAATTATATTCTAAACATTATTTTTTTTTTCAAATATTCATATTACATTTAATTCTCATTGCTGTTACAATTACTAGTATTTTTCACCTTTATAAAGAATTAGAATTTTATTTCTGTATTTTTTTTTTTTGTTCAAACATAACAAGTTGTTGTTATTGTATTTATTATTAATAATAAATACAACTAACGATTAACCTTTTTTTCTCTACATTATTAGCACAATAAATTTATCGATAAATATTTCTTATTAGAACAAGGTCATTAAAATAATTTCCAATTTACGTGTTTGACGAAAAAAAAAAAAAAAACGCGGTAAAGAATACTTAGTGTTGGTTTTGGTTATAATGGCATTATTTTTCTTTTAGTTTTTAGGTTGTTATGGCTATTTATATTGTTTATATAAATAAATAAATTATTGTATAGAATTTTATAAATTTACTTATTGTTTTGTAAATTAACTAATCATTCTCTAGTTTTTTTGAAAAAAAAACCAAAAAAATGGAGAAAATATTAACAGAAAAGTAACAACAAGTTGTTTATGTTATGGCTGCTGTTGTTTGAGTTTGTTGTTGTTGTTTTTATGCATAATTATTACAATATTATGTCGTTATTGTTGTAAAGCTTGCTGTAGTTGCGGTTACAGTGTTGCCATTTAAAATGATGAAATAGACCGTATTGAGGTTAAAACAATTGATTCTTTATGGCACAGATTGTTTTAGATTTGGAAGTAAGTATGTTCATGTATGATATTTACCAAGGTTCTTGTACTAGCGAACATTCATATCTTGTCCAAATTCAGGCAACACTTCGTCTTATTACTATGTGTTCTAGAATATAAAAGAATCTAAGGAATAGTCGACGTATGATCATTAACAGGAATGTAGGAAGAAGGATTGTATTCACAGACATCACGAATGATGGCGTTCTTCACAGAAAGCCTTGGAAATATAATGTATTCCAAGTCATAAGTGGATTAAGCACAATGAAGAGAGAGAGAGAGGGCTTATCCTTTACATTAAAGTCGACTAATTGAACTTTCAAATGATATAAGAAACTTCATAAATAAAGTTATCTTCGCGCTATTGTAAGGTCTCAGAAATTTTGTTCAATACTGCGAACACCATATATCCAAAAACTTGGAGTAGTAGATGAGATAGATTCGTAGGTTAACGAAGGATAATTCTTCAGAAATATATATTTGATCTCTTGACTAAAGGTATAATATCTTCAAACACTAATGAAATGAAGAAATTCTGAGATAGATTTGATCTTTTCATAGTTAGTATCTTCGCAGCAGAAATATATATTTGGTCTCTTGACTTAAGGTATAATATCGTCAAAACCAAATGAAATGAAAAAAATCAACTTAGATTCAGCTTAGCACTGAGAGCTTAGATTTTAAATTTCGTAGATATTTAATGGGCAAGAGAATCCCATAAGCCTACTTGCAATAACGGAACGATGGGATAATTAAATTCCTATGAGACACACAAGTTTACGGGCACTACAAGACCAAATTGAACGAAAACATTGATCGGGGAGAAGTGATAAAAGCCGGAATGCAAACTCTGTAAATGTTAGGCTTTCTTCAATACTCGTATTATATATCCCAGAAATAGTGATAGGAAATTGGTTTAACGAATTCAGACGAAAAGTCTGGAACACATTATCTGTCATTGTAGAAACTTTTTCTAGTGCGCTCAGTAACATTGACTTTGAAAATCTAAAACTTAGATACTGAACATTGGACAATGATAATTCCTTTCATAGCGCATACTTTCCTTAGTTCTAATCTTACATTCCCATGTTTTCTTGATGAGTGACTCATATCTTAGTGCATTGTAATACCGTGGTAAAGAGGTGCTATTAGTACCTCTAGTCTGGAGATGTCACTTGTATCCTCGGCGTTTCCTTGAAATGATTTGACATGGCGTCGAACCAGAGCACCTACGGATGGTCAGTTGCCCGCAGGTCTTTGTTCTGGCTTGTTAGTTGTTTGAGGTGCCTTCGGGATCCACGTAGTGACTGTGTTTTAAATTCAAATTCGCCGGAGGATGGTGCTTGGTTAAAAGATTGATGCACGGTGAAATAAAAATTTTCGGGATAAGTTTCTGTTACCGGTACAAACCACAGGGCAAGGTTGTTGGAATTAAGCTGATATTGTACGATCGTATACTTGTATCTGATGGACGAGAATAATCCTGAGTTGTATCTCTTGCGATATCGAAAAGAAGAATGAAGTAATAGTTGAAAGTCGAATGGTTGAGACGTTATGTAATATTTCAATCTTTATTTTTATCGGCGATTTTCCTTCATGGTTTAGTGTGTAGGAGTTTACTCTAAAATTCTCAGCTTATTACAGTAAGTCCTAATGGCCACTAAAAAAAAGTGTTTTAATTAAATATAGAACTATGTGCTTGAACAAACAATTAAGTCCCCAATGCGCTGTTGCCGAAATAACAAAAGCCATCTCAATAATGTACTTGGGCGACATATAAGGTCCAGGAATGCACTGGGGTGAATCGTCGTTCCTCATGGCATCAATGGGTTGTTTACACCTGATGTTGGGTTCGCCCCTTCTATCCTCTCTAACCAGTGATTGCCTTCTTCTTTTTCCTCGGGGTTTGATTGAACTTGTTTCATAACATCTGTCGTTCCCTAACGGGTTTACTAGGCATGAGATTGGATAGCTTGAGTACTTCAACAAAGTGCACATATATTCGACTGGAAATTTCACCGCGAGTCGGGTCGCAAAGAAGCTCATTCAGAGTTTGAAAAAGGCAACCGTGAAAAAGGCCCACACGATTGGTATTCACATAAAGCACATCAATATTAATACCCATCTACATGGCAACTCTGTTCTCTATTGAAACACCTGTTGGTAAAGTTGTAATTTGTTGTTTTATTCTTTCAACTTGTATTTATTTATGTAAATTTTAATTAAATACAATACTGTGTGGTAAATAAAAGAAACAAATAAGTATATAATATAATACGTAGTAAATGCAATACATATATAAAGAATTAGCAATTTACTATACACGACTCAAACGTAAACGATTTCATTCATCCTCTACCCCAATAAAGCCAGAGCAGTTAGCTAGCTAGCTAGTCATGGCAACAGTCATACAGTTAGTCAGTCATTCACTCAATAAATGAGTGGCTAAATATTATATAGCATTACAAGTAACAATTACTTGAAAAACAAAAAACTACTTAAAGGCAAAAGTTGGAATAAAATTGCCTCACACACACTCACACACACCAATAATTACAATGACAAACAGAATTTTTTATTTTTTTAATTTCAAAATAATTCTAGAACATTTTTTAAAAGTTGTTGAAATTGAATTGCAAAATACATTTATTTTTATTTTAAAGACATCAATTAACATAAGTTTTAATTAAATATTTAATTAAATTTGTTAAAAATTCCTTTTTGAATTTAAAAACTACTACTTTTGCAACCCTTACTGTTAGCAAACATTTTTGTAACATTGTTAATTTGACGCCACTAAATTACAATTCAGTTTAATCTCGTTTTTTTTCTTTCTTCTCTTTTTTTGGTGGCTGAGTTAACTTCTTTTTAATGATCATTTTAAATTGCTAATAGTTAGAAAATAAAACTTATTTTTTTTTTTTTTGGGCAAAGATACTGCACACGCAATTAATAACAAGCTGGCAACTTGTTGCATGCTACTCATGAAGGTGTTGCGATTTTTTTCCAAACCAAATTTAAACTCTTACTAAAATCTTTAATATAATTGTTTAATTGTGTTCCATTATCAGTTTTCTTTAAATTAAGTCTGCACTTACATGCGAAAAAAATTGAAAAAAACAAGTAAGAAATTATAGTCGGCCGAGGCCGACCATATAATATCCTACACATGTTACAAAAAGGAAAATGTTATTTAGTTTTCATAATATAATATTTAAGTTGAATTGTACCTTGCCTTCCCCCCGGGGGCATGTTACCTTGGCGAGACATCCGCCTTGGTGTTATTGCAATCCCGGGGTATATAGAGGTGGCCAATACCTTCAATCTGACCGGGATTGAAAAATTGGTTACAGTCTACTGTTTGGCTTAGTCCTTGCATAGATTGCCAGAGGTCAGACCAGAGCACCGCATAATCTGGTACTACGGGTGGCCAGTTGCCCGCAGGACTGTGTCCTCGGTGGTCAGTTGGTTGAGGTTCCTTCGGGATCCACGTAGTGGCTGTTGGTTGAACCCAAATTCGCGGGAAGAGAATAAGTGGCGGTTAAAAGACTGATGCATGATAATAGTCAATATTTCGTGATAAGTTTCGGTGCTGTTGCCGAAAATCAACAGATACCCCACAGAGGAGTGACTGTGGAACTAAGCGTTGGAAATGGGTTGGGGTCAATTGTATATGATACGGAATGAATGTAGAGGTATGCGGGACTCATCCACCCGTATACCTAAATGAGTGTGTCGTATGTTTTTCTCTATGAATGTGTCGGATAAATGAGATGTGTGCTGGGTTGAATGATGATGGATGAAAGGTGATACCAATTAATTTTCCTTCCTTGTCCAGATATGTTCAGAATTTACTCTGTTCATATCAGACTTGCCACAGCGTGTCACTGTGAGTAAGAACGATGTCTACGGCATATTGATGGATCGTGCTTCGGTCCACCGGTTACGTCTCTAGGTGCTGTTGCCGAATCAACAGAGCCATAGTAGTGTGGTTGTTTTACAACGTGACTACTTTGGCAAGAGATTAGATAGCTCGAGTACTTCAGCAAAGTACTTGCGCATGGTACCGGTCATAGCCAATGTGCAAAAATTGCCACCTGCGTCTTCATTGAAGACAAAAGGGCGATGGTAGACCGTTCTCAAGTCTATGAGAACTATAATTATAGAGTTCATGATGATCATCAAAGCTAGTATAGAACTTGCTTTTGCATATTTTTGTCGACATACTAGTATATTAGACATAATTATGAACTTAAAAGCCCTATTCGTCGGATTCAGTTGTATGGGTGCTAGGTGAAATAATTGACCGATGTCAACTACTTTCAACAGGCTTCGTCTACGGTACCATAGAAGATAATGTGCCAAATTTCATTGAATTATCTCCAAAATTGCGACCTGTCGTTTGATTACAAAGTTTACAAGCCCTATTCGGGGGTTCAGTTGTATGGGGGCTAGTGGACCGATTTTAACCATTTTCAAAAGGCTTTGTCCCTGGAACAATAAAAAATCATGTACAAAATTTCATTGGATTATTTTCAAAATTACGACCTATAGTTTGATTTAAATGTTTACATGGACGGACAGACGGGCGGACGAACGGACTTAGCTAAATCGACTCAGAAAATGATTCTGAGCCGATTGTTGGGTATAGGACCAATATTATTGTGCGTTACAAACATCAGCACAAACCCAATAGGGTGTAGGGTATAAAAACACATTCCCACCAATAACTTCATTATGTTATTGAAAATGTTCATTATTTACTTGTTTGTTTTTATTTTTTTGGTTAATGATCATTTGTACGTCAGTTTTTTTTAATGGCTTTGCTAGAAAAGGCGGTGGTGTGGAATGTAATCTATAAAAACTAAAATTGTGGTAAATGTAATTATAATTTTGCAAAAAAAAAAAAAACAAAAACAATTTTGCTTTAAATGATAAATATTTATAGTTTTTTAATAATCTATGCCCTACTTCAAGTGTTGCAACAGATAAATTATATAAATGTGTCAGGATCGGGAATATTTTTAACAGATTTATAAAAAATCGACAGTCGAACTATTTCCCTGAAGTGATGAACAGAACATGACAGATAAAGGCGCCCTAAAGAAATAGAATAGGATTGACCGTAAGATCATGGGAATATTAATCACGACAGTTGTTATATTTTTAGCTTCAAGTGGTTAAAGGGAATGTGCGGGAATCTGTAGTAAAATGATAGCCCGAAAGTTTTATAAAACTTAATAAAAACTACTTGTCTTTTCTTGAGGAGTCTAAGAAGATGAGGGCAATCTATAAGATAACACAGATTTTACAGAATCTCTTGTGCAATAAAAGTCAGACAGTTTTAAAAACTTGGTATGGACAAGAACTTGTATTTTATCGATGAATCCAAAAAGATAAGGGGACTCTGTAAAGTAACCAAAGTACTTTAAACTTTCGAATAACTATAGGATATTTCAGTTGGAAGATAACGATAGATATCAACGACTCTCTCGTGTAATGAAAGCTGGATAGTTTTAAAAAAAACGTTATAGGTACTACTTATCTTTTCTCGGTGAATCCAAAAAGATAAGGGGATTCTGTAATACTCACTACAGGTTTTGTTCAGAGTTCATCTGGTTCCACAAAATGAATTAAAAACACTGAACAGTTTCATTTTAATAATAAACACAGAGACTCAGATTCTCTTATGGTGGCTTCAGGTTATTCAATCAAGAATTGCAATTTGATCTCAACGGGATCATATGTAAGAGGTGTAATTCCACACTGAGAACATTACGAATATATCGGTTTGAAATATAAGTTTTTTCTTCTATAAATGAAAGGATTTCGTAAAACTCACTACAGGTTTAGTACAGAGTTCATCAGGTTACGCAAAATGAACTAAGTTTGATTTTAATAATAAACACAGAGTGGCTTAGATTCTCTTATGGTGGGTATACGTTATTCAGTCGGGCGTAATAACTTATTACAATCGAAAAAGTTGATGTTAAAAGTTCACTTTAGTTAAATATTTAAAAAAATGGTAAGGAATTAAGAGTAGAAGTCCGTCAAGAACTAAGAACAGAGTACCTAGTGTATAGCTCTATCCAACAGTTGAACTTTTTGCAACCATAACTCTATACCGATCTGTTGTGACTTGAAAATATCAATTTTCTCTGTCTTCTAGACATTGACATTTGTCTTGGTTCAGATGTCAATGTCTCTTGTCTTGATCCCGTCATTCTTCTTCTGACTAATTCATGAAAAGAGGAGTGGGTTCATCACTTTGATCAAAGATAGTCAGTCCCCTTACATTCTGTTCGTTTATCTTTAGATCATATCGAAAACTTTCGTCAACAACACTCGATCCTTCACCAGCATCTTGAAATGTATTTGGTGCGGGAAAATACTATCTCTATCAATAAGTCGAGACTTAAGGCTCGTTTGCAAGATCATGATTGTTGGAAATTTTCTGAACATTAAGATCTAACAATCGTATATACATATAGATTTAGTTCTTATTTTAGTATACTGTTACTTCTCTGAGCGATTCGACTACCGCTACAAACTTATTCCGAACATTTATCTTAAAACCAACTCTTCCAGCGGTTAAGGGTACAACCACAGTTACTTCGTGAGTTTTAAGGTTACATGCGATTCCTTACGTCTCGAGTTAAAACGATTTTAAAGAATAACTACCAAGGGTAGACTAATCACTTTATCAGTCCAAGACAAGATTAGAGGTAGCGGGGATACGTTTTTCCCCCGAATTTAATGAAACTGAAGCGAATTTCGAAGGCGTTGATTGATATCTAATGCTTAATTGTATCGACTTTTAAAAAAATGTTGAGAATATGTTCTCTCTCGTTACCTGACTAATAATAAATCGATAAACGAATTCAGACAAATGTTTATCATTAGGAGAGTATAGTGAAACGTTCTTTGTTATTGTCAGACTTTTGTTTAATAAATATTACATCCCTAAGACCTGGTTCACACTGGGAAACATTTGTTGAGAAACTTTTGATTTTGTGTGTGAGAGAAAGAGATGATTGATATTTCTTTCTCTTACACACAAAAATCAAAAGTTTCCCAAAAAAAGTTTCCTAGTGTGAACCAGGTCTTAGGAACACTGGTAAGAAAACTGAAGTATCCATTAAAATGTTTAATTATTTATAACTAGAATTTGTTATGGACTCAAATAAGTGATTCAAGAATGAGCTTTAAAGAGAGCTTGTTTGGACATTTTATAGACAATTGAATAGTCCGACGATATGTGGAGCTTCATATAGATCTTCCATTCTGACGCCGTCCCCCTTACAACATCTATATATTGTAAGATTTTTCACAAATCCTAAGTTGTTTTGCCTACTGAGGAAAATGGATCAATAGTCAGTACTGAACTGCGACATGCAGTTGGACATTCTAAATCGTCCAAATTTGCATATTCAACCCTATCGGCAATCAACATTACGCGTGAAATTTGTTCCCCTTTTAACTTTTTTCGTTCACTAACTTTTTTGTGGTGAAAAAAATTCCCCTGGTGTGAAATTTTGTAAACATTGAACAGCTGTTACATACAAAATAAACTATTGTGAATGAATTGTTTACAACAAGTTAACGATAGCAATTTTCCCTTAGAGGGGGGAATAAAAATTTCACTTATATTTGCGATAGGGGTGATTATCTTCTTTTTAGTTTAAAATATTGACGCTATAACTTCTTTATTCATCTCAAAAAGTAGGGCATTTGAAATTCGTCTTTCAATATTCCTTCAATATTCAATGTTTTTATAACTTAACGAAAAAATTTGTTAAACCATAAAAAGTTTATATAAAACAAACTGCCTTTAATAATAAAAAACAACAACTACAAGATAAATTTCCCCCTTAGCCGCTAAGTTCTACTTATTTTTCCAAGTCGTTGGTGCCACTCAATACAAGACAAGATTTGTAAAAAACTGAAAAAAAAACAAATCAAAACCTAAGAAAATATAAAATAATTTTGCTCTAAAGAAATATTTATATATAACTTTAGCGTTTTTTTCTTTCTTATAAATATGGACTCTTGCCAGCCAAAGTGTATTGCGTTAAATGTGCAACCACTGCGCGCAGTGCAATCCAAAAATGTTTAAGTATTTTGAAACACACGAGGAGAGGGAGACTTAGTTATTGGCAAGTGTTTCGATTTAACTTTAAAAAAACTCATTGCACTGGCTTAAAGCGGTTTTACCACCAGCACCAACGCCATCATTATTATCATCATTGCCAGCGTCGTCATCAGCTGTATATAGTTTTGGCTTCAATCCCTGCTTTAGGTAAATGCTTTGTAAAATTGTACTCGTTTAATAAAGCGCTCACTTTAAACCGTTGCTTTTAGCTTGCCAGTAGATATAGTTAGATATAGCTTATTGCTGCTGTCTGTTTGTTTGGCTTGTTTCTTTCACATTCATACGGATCATGATGATGATGATAATAGTTGATGGCTGTCTTACCGTACATTTTTACGCCAAGTTTTAACATGCATTTTAACAAAGAGTAACGTTGTAAATAATTATACATGGGTAACACTTTTTTTTTAAATAGATTTTCTTGAAAATCTATATTTTAGTTGTTGGTGTTTTTACTAAGAATTTTTCGCTTGTTCTTGTATTCCATTGATATCGCTTATGAATGGGGTTTGTAAGACAGTTTTGAAGTTTTTGTTATTTAGTTAAATTTTGTATTGAATTGTTTAGCGTTAACATGTTGTGTTAAAAATTTCTTCGTTTTGAAGTACATAATTTTTCTTTCAGTGTGTCAAGAAAAAAAATTTAAGAGAAATGTTTAAACTTTCCTGAATCACTGCCCTGACTTTAAAAACTTCAATATTATCCGCCACTAAATGTTGTTGCTTCCCGCTTTATAGAATTGCTATGGTTTGTGGGGATCAAAATTGAAAATTGGCTTTCTAGAGTTCGTATCTAGTTCTATGAAAAACAGTGGTGATCTTTTCTGTTCTGCTTTAAATCGCAATAAACGGAGTCGAAAATTCTTCAAGTTCTCAAAAACTCTGGGAACAAGTTGCAATATTCGATATCGATGAAAGAATTCGTTCGAAATTCTATTAAGATTTCGGTCGAGAATGATCAATTTTGCAATTCGTCCCAAGGTATTTCCCTTGGTTTCCGCTCACACTTGTAAAGATCGATCGGTTTTAATTCGATTAAGTTTCTCAAAAACTCTGGGAACAGTGGTGATCTTGTTTTGTTCTGCTTTAAATCGCAATAAACAAAGTCGAAAATTCTTTAAGTTCTCAAAAACTCAGAGACCAAGTTGCGATATTCGATATCGATGGAAGATTTCGTTCGATGTTAATTCAATTAAGATTTCGATCGAGAATAATCAATGTTGCAATTTGCCCCAAGGCATTTACATCAGTTTCCGATAAACAGCGGTGCTCTGGGAAGATCAATCGATTTAAATTCGATTCTAAAAAACTCTGGGACCAAGTTGTAATATTCGATATCAATCAGATTTCGTTCGATTTTAAATCTATTTGGACTTTGATAATCGATGTTGCAATTTTTCCTTAAAAATTTCCCTAGGTTTTCTGAATAAGAGGAGTGTTTCGGTTTTATGGAATGTAATATTGGAGGAGGCCACTCACAACTGAGAAGATCGATCGATTTGAATTCGATTAAGTTTCTCAAAATCTCTGCGACCAAGTAGTGATATTCTATATCAATCGGTTATCGTTCGATTTTAATTCCATTAAAATTATGATGATCGATGTAGCAATTTTTCCTAAAGCACTTACCTTGATTTCCGAAAAAGAGTGG
Organism: Lucilia cuprina; assembly: GCF_022045245.1. Lineage (NCBI taxonomy): Eukaryota > Metazoa > Arthropoda > Insecta > Diptera > Calliphoridae > Lucilia > Lucilia cuprina. The sequence goes on along the minus strand of NC_060952.1, from coordinate 92,603,163 downwards.
TGTTTTGGTTTTACGGAACATAATATTGAAGAAGGGTACTAACAACTGGGGAGACTTAGTTTTGATTCGAGGAGGAGACTCCTTTGAGTTCTATTAAAATTTCAACCGACTTGCTTTCTGAGAAAGAGAGATGCTTTAGCTTTGCCGGATCTTAGCTCATAACTGTCTATACTACCATGGGATCCTATGGGAATCTGGTATACATGTTTAAAGGCACACAACCGTTTTCAATATAATTAATTTACAAAACATACTGCTTCCAAGAGAATTATTGATGATTAAGACTCGTTCCATATCCGTTTCAACCCACATAACAAATATCTATTGCAAATTTCGATCGATTAAGGTTTTATTCAATATCACAATTAATGCTCTTAGAGCAGAGATTTGCTCTTGAAACACTTTCAAAAAAGCTTCATGTCATTTAGCTACTTAATGTTGTTATTACTTTAAAAAGAAGAGAGATGCTCTGTATTGCGGGACCTTAAATTAAAGAAGCTCTTAACTCACAACTTCTTGTGATTCTTTAGGAATCTGGAATCCTTATTCAAAGCCAAATAACTAGGTAAAATATCATAATCTTACTTCTTCAATGAGAACTAGTGATCCTTAAGATTTCGTCTATACCTGTTAAAATTTTGTTTATGTTTTAATTAGTTTCTTAAGAGAAGTGTTTAGTCAACCGTTACCCAGGTATTATAACTTCATAGCCTTCTGCAACTTGATGTAATTGCTTTCTGGGAAAGAGAGTTTTTTACGGGACTTAAAGTTAAAAGAGTTAATAACTTACAACTGTGCTGAGTCCCTATTAGTTCGCAGTATAAACCAGTGATCCTCAAGACTCCTCCTCAAGATGTCCAAATTCACAAAACCTCCATCTTGAAGCAAATTGCGGCATTCGATCGAAGTCTGAATTGCGACTAACATTCTTGGTAGTAATTGCATTGTGACATTTAGACATTGATCGAAATCTTAATTGAGCCCTAGATCGTCAACCGATTTTCGCAATTTTATAATAACGTTGTGATTTTTTGCCACTTATTCTTTTGTTTTTCTGGGAAAAAGTAGTGTTCTAGTTTTAAGGAGCAGACTTCCTTTCTGGTTTTTATGAGAACTAGTGATCCTCAAGACTTGTTTAAAACTATAATCAAAAACTCCGTGAGGAAATTGTGTTCAAAATCTCTCTTTGTATTCGATTATCAAAAGTAATTTTCTTCCACTTTCTTTCTTCAAGACATCGGAACTTAATGCGGGAATGAGATGTGTTTCGGTGTTATGTTACGGGTGCTATTAACACAGAATTGTTCAGAGTATTCATTTGGTTCCTGTGGAATTAGTTATACTCTGGACTTGCTCAATGTTCGTTTAAACACAAATAACTCGGGTTTAAGAAATTTAAGAACAATTTTAAAATTCATACTCTTCGAAAATCTCAATGTCTAAAGACATTTCGATAGAGGACAAATGCCGGCGCCATTTTTTATCCCTTATTGTTTTTACCCTTTAGAAATTAACCTTTTCTATTCTTTAAACATTTTATTACTAGCAATAAAACATTTTATAGTTTTAATTTAAACAAATCCTTAATTTTATAACAAAATTTCCTTCAGTTTATTTGTTTTAATGTTTAAAACCTGCTTAAAATAAAGATTACAACATTACATACTCGTTTAAATGTTATAACCATATAATAAATAAGTACATAAATAAATTAATAAAAAAAATTCAAACAAAATAATGATCATTTAATTTACATTAAGGCAGGTTTGATTGTTAGTTTCATGTGTTTAAAATTGTATAGATTTGAAATACATACCACTACTACAACTACTACAACTCATATGAAGATCTATTTAACTGTCGTATTTAGTTGTAAAATATCAAGCTTCCTGTTTATTATAATTAACCCTTTAAAAACCGGTTAGCTAATATAACTGTGACTTTAAAGTTATAATTAAAAGACGATTTTAACTTTTGTTATTTGATTTTTATTAGTGATACAAACTAGGGATTAAATATTAATCATATAAAACTTGTTTTATATTTCTACAACAACACTATTCTAAAGTGAGTTTAACCAAAGATTACCGATACTTTCGTACGAATGTCTCTTCAATTTCTCAAAAACTCTGGGACCAAGTTGCTCTATACGATATCGATTTGATTTTGTACGATTTTTATTCCATTAAGATTTTGATCAATAACTATTGATGTCCTTGGTTTATTAATCCGGTTTTATGGAACCTGATGTAGAAAAAGGTCACTAACAGCTGGGAAGGGTTCTTTAGGGTTCGAAGGGGAAACTCGTTCGATTTGAATTCTATATATATTATAACCCATAACTATAGATATTGCAATTTGTCATGACTTTAAGCAACTTAGTGTTCTTGCTTTTCGAGTTAAAGAAGTGTTCCAGTTTTGCGTAATCGGAACACTTCATAACTGTCCATGGCTTCTATGGGATTGTATGGAATACTTGTATTGTTATTTAAAGGCAAACAATCGTGTTCATAATCACAAATTTACAAAATCAAAGGCAATATAACTACACAACAGCTTTCATGAAATTTGATTGTCTTAAATAATTCGGTGGCATCACTGCAAACCTTAGCCATCAAACTGAGTTGCCAATACAGTAAACGTGTCATCAAACGTTTTTCTCACATTTCTATTATTTCAAATTGTGCCATATCTTTTTCTGTCTCTATTTTTTTCGAAACTATTAGAATTTTTATAATTAAATTAAACTTTTTTCTTCTCTCATTTGTTGATTTTATTCAATATGTTGTTAGTTTTTAATTGACGTCAGCCATAATTGACATGTTTTCTGCACAAGTTCTAATTATAGCAACAATTAGAAAAAAACTAAAACAAAAATACAAATTTAATTGAGTTTATTAAAGGTTAGATTTAGAGGTGATGATTGAAAACAATTAGAGAAAAAAATGACAATTTAGAAAAAAAAATAAATAAATAAATTTAGAATTATTACATTTTTACTATCAACTAAACTAGACACTTGAATATAGACTAACCTATAGATTAGATAGTTTAGGACTCTAGTCTATAGTCTAGTCTATAGTCTAGTCTATACTCTAGTCTATAGTCTAGTCTATACTCTAGTCTATAGTCTAGTCTATACTCTAGTCTATAGTCTAGTCTATAG
>NC_060952.1:92598084-92599897 GCF_022045245.1 Lucilia cuprina | reverse complement strand
TCGGTATACTTTAAGGTGGGTATTGGACCAATATTTTTGTATGTTACAAACATCAGCACAAACGTATAATACCCTCCCCACTATAGTGGTGTAGGGTATAAAAACAGATAAGCAAAAAAATTAACCAAAATTTCATTTACATTCACTTTATTGCTGCGATAGATCTATTCCAGTTCCCATAAAACAAAAAAACATCATAATGTGGTTGTTTTTTGTAAATTCACATGTTCCACTTTTTTCCTAATATTTAGTAATTTTTTGTTGTTGTTGTATTTTATTTATAAACGGTTTTTTATGTTATTTTGCATAAATCTATCATGATATTAACATAACGTTAGGTTGTGGTTTTTTCTCACTTCTTCTTCAAACTTCTACGACTAAATATTTTCATTAAACTGATTAATGTTAGTTTTTTGTTGTTGTTGTTGTTGTAGGATATTAAACCAAGTAAGAGAGAGATGAAAAAAAAAAACGATATGATAATGCATACAACAAACACATGTTATCTTTAATGTAAATTCCATTAATGGGTTAATTACCTGACAGCCGCCACAGCAGCAGCAATAGCGGTCAGTCATCAGTAACTAAGACAGTCACTTACTTTACCTCTTACATGTTTATAAAGCTTGAGGTAAAAGAAAATTCCAACTACAAACTACTGAAGCATTAATTTATAAACAATTGAGGTGTAAAATGTAATTGAAACGATTTTTTAATTAATTTAATTTTTTACATCATAGGATCTATCAATTAAGGGTTTGCGGGTTCAATTCCTTGGTAATTCATTTTTCTAGTGCAATTAGTATTTCATATATTTATATAAATTAAATGTAATTTTTTAATACTTCCAGTTAATTAAAACTATTTGTAAAATTTTCCATATATTTACGGTTTAAACAAAAAGTTCTCACATTTAAAACGATATTTGTTTATAAACAATAGTTTAACATTTATATTTAGTATTTAATTAAAAAATTAGTTTTTAAAATTAAAATACCGTAAGTTAAAGGCGCCTTAGTAATTAGCAACAAAAACTCTATTCAAATAATTACAATAGACACACGAGCCTTTTAGTTTAAATTTAACGTTTTCTTTCTAATTTTATGGTTGTTTGTGTTTGCATAATTTTTAAAAATAAATTTACAAGTTTAATGTGTAACTGGACGGTGTAATAATAATGACTGTAAAATATCGAAATTGTTTTAGAAATTACTTATGAAATGCTACGTCTGTGAAATTATTAATTATAAATGGCTAATGTGTGGCCTAGGACAAGTTTAATGGAAGGTTTCTTTATAAAAACAGAAAAAAAGATTGGAAATAAGTAATTATATAGATATATGGTTATATGACATTTGTAACCTTTACAATAAAATAAATTGTTTAGCAATTAGCAATATAAAAATGTGATTGGAAATTATATATAAATTAATGTTAAGAAAAACCTGGTTATAAAAATTACTATGATTAAAGAGAAAATGAAAACGTTATTTTAGAATTGTCTATAGTTTAATATAAAAACTACTTTACAGTCCATAGTTTAAACCATAATCTCGTCTATAAATTATATACTAGACCATAGACTAGACTATAGACTAGACCATAGACTAGACTATAGACTAGACTATAGAGAAGACTATAGACTAAACTACAAACTAAAATACAGACTAGACTATAGACTAGACTATAGATTAGACTATAGGCCTGACTATAGACTAGACTATAGACTAGACTATAAACTAGACTATAGACTAGACTATAGACTAGACTATAGACTAGACTATAGACTAGACTATAGACTAGACTATAGACT
>NC_060952.1:92584912-92597984 GCF_022045245.1 Lucilia cuprina | reverse complement strand
ATAGTCTAGTTTATAGTCTAGTCTATAGTCTAGTCTATAGTCTAGTCTATAGTCTAGTCTATAGTCTAGTCTATAGTCTAGTTTATAGTCTAGTCTATAGTCTAGTCTTTAGTCTACAGTTCAGTCTATAGTCTAGTTTTTAGTCCTTTCTATAGTCTATTGTCTAGTTTGTAGTCTTATTTACAGTCTAATATTTAATCTATAGATAACTGCAGTTATTACATTTTAGATAATCATTTTAAAAGGAAACCTGCAGTTGACTTTGCTGCTGTATTAGTCCATAGGTTGTCAACACTTGTGTAATACTTGTAATCATTATGGAAAACTACTTTTTCAACCAACTAATAACGATATCAAAACATAAAATCATAATATAAATAAAACAAAACATTTTAAAACAACAAAAATATTGAGGCCAGTTTAAAAAAAAATATACTGTTGTTGCTGTAATAGTTGCTATTTAGTATTGAGTTTAAGATTTGTTGTGATATTTTTTCAAGATTCTGTCCGTCTGTCTGTTATGTTGGCTGGTGTTTTGTGCAAAATCTTGTTTGCTTACGTGCGGTTTCTAATGGTATTTCTTATTTTTTTTTAAATAATTTTTTATTATTGTCTTTTTTTTCGTTTTGTTTTTGGCTTTTTAATAGTATTTTGTGTTTTTTGTTGTTGTTTTGATTTTTCTTAAGTTTTGCTTAACTTTTGGTATTTGCAACAAGTTGTTGCTACAAAAGTTTTGTTGTTAGAATTTATTTTAGGGGTTTAGCTTTTTATTATTTTGGAGACAGAGTTGATTACATTTGCAAGTTTTTTTTTGTTGTTGGCATTCAGTGTTGCTAATCATTTGATTTGTTTTTGTTTTGTTTTCTTATAAACCATTAATTTTTCATTGCGGTTTATGTTAAGTTTTAAAGTTTTGTTTTGTTGTTGTCTTAATTTTGTGTATATATTTTTTTTGTTTGTTTTGCAGGTTTTTTTATTATTATTTTATAGAAGTTTGCCAATAAATATTTATAGTTTGGTAGTTTAAATAAATAAATATTTATTTTTTAAATTGTTGTAAATGTTTAATTTCAGTTTAGAACTTATAGCGTTTTTGAGAGTTTCGAATTTTAGAACAATTTAAAAATTGCGGTGTAAGTAAATATTTTACTGAAATTAAGAATTTTTGTAAAATTTTAAATTTTTAGGTGAATTTTACAATTTTGAGACAGACTGTCGAGAGTTTTAACGTGAGCACCTGCCGTGTCGGCCTTATCTCACGGTGGTCTTTTTCATCCACAGGGTAGACTTGAGAACGGTCTACCATCGCCCCTTTGTCTTCAATGAAGACTCAGATGGCAATTTTTGCACATTGGCTATGAGCGGTACCATGCGTAAGTACTTTGCTGGAGTACTCGAGCTATCTAATCTCTTGCCAAAGTAGTCACGTTGTAAGACAACCACACTACTATGGCTCTGTTGATTCGGCAACAGCACCTAGAGACGTAACCGGTGGACCGAAGCACGATCCATTAATAAGCCGTAGACATCGTTCTTACTCACAGTGACACGCTGTGGTAAGTCTGATATGAATAGAGTATACTCTGAACACATCTGGACAAGGAAGGAAAATTAATTGGTATCACTTGTATATGATACCTTTCATCCATCATCATTCAACCCAGCACACATCTCATTTATTCGACACATTCATAGAGAAAAACATACGACACACTCATTTAGGTATACGGGTGGGGTAAGGCCCGCATACCTCTACATTCATTCTGTATCATATACAATTGACACCAACCCATTTCCAACGCTTAGTCCCACAGTCACTCCTCTGTGGGGTATCTGTTGATTTTCGGCAACAGCACCGAACTTATCCCGAAATATTGACAATTATCATATCATCAGTCTTTTAACCGCCACTTATACTCTTCCCGCGAATTTGGGTTCAACCAACAGCCACTACGTGGATCGCGAAGAAACCTCAACCAACTGACCAGCCAGGACATAGTCCTGCGGGCAACTGGCCACCCGTAGTACCAGATTATGCGGTGCTCTGGTCTGACCTCTGGCAATCTATGCAAGGACTAAGCCAAGCAGTAGACTGAGAACACCAATTTTTCAATCCCGGTCAGATTGGAGGTATTGGGCCCTCTTTATACCCCGGGATTGCAATAACACCAAGGCGGAGGTCCCGCCAAGGTAACATGCCCCCGGGGGGAACAATTTTTTGAGACAATTTTCATTTTAAGATTTAAAAGTTTAGCTGATTGGGAGTTTTTAGTGAACAATTTTATTGGAATTATTTTTTTTTTTATTTAAGGCGATCATATGTCAATAGTTACTTTTCATCTTCTTCTTTTGATTCAAATTACTAGAAATACCCGCCCGCTTTTGATTGTTTCGATTTTTATTAAAGTTTATTTATTTATTTAGTATTTGTTTTTGTTTAAAGTTGCTTAACGAGTTAGTTGTAGTTGCCTTTAGTCTTAACTATTTCGTTATTTATTATTTTTGTTGTTGCTGCTCTGCTGTCGCGTTTAAGCTATTTTAATATTAAATTAATTTAAGTATTTACTCAATCATTGTCGTTTATTACGTGATGTGATGATCATATAAATGATGATTGCGCGATCGCATATAGGAGGAGAAATGTAAGAGTCATTATTAAATGGTGAAGGGAATTTAAGAAAAGTATTTTTTTTAAGTGATAGTCCAATGATCATATAAATGAATGCACTATCGTATGTGGAGAAAAAAATAAACAAATTTCGTGAAAAGATTATATTTTTAAAGAAATTTCCAGAAGAAAAAAATATTAAAATTTATATTTTTAAAGAAATTGTTCGATTTTGTTTAAAATTTTATATGTATAACAGTTTATCTATAAAATTTCTATAGAAATTTTAAGAATACAATAATTTTTTTATGTAAAGAATATTTAGAGTATAATAGTTATTTTCTAAAGAAAATTTAGAGTATCACAGTTTTTTTATAGGTCAAAGACAGTATAATAGTTTTCTCTATAAAAAATTGCCTGTTTAATAGTTTTCTGTAACGAAAATTGGAAATATAACAGTTTTTTTTTAAGAATGTAATGAGTATAACAGTTTTTCTAAAGAAAATTGCGGGTATAACAGTTTATTAGTTTTCTGTAAAGTAAATTGTAAATATAACAGTTTTTCTGAAGAAAGTTGTGAGAATAAACGTTTTTCTAAAGAAAAGTGCGAGTATAACAGTTTTTCTAAAAAAAGTATATAATAGTTTTTCTAACATAATAGTGTATAACAGTTTTCGTCTAAAACCTGGCAGTATTTCACTTAAGAAATTTAACAGTTTTAACAAATTTTCTATATAAAATTCTTGGTATAACAGTTTATTTTATTTAAAATTTAGAGTATAACAGTTTTTATTAGGTTTTTATAAAGAAAATTTAGAGTATAACGGTTTTTTTTTATAGGGCATGGACAATAGAACAGTTTTCTCCACACAAAATTGGTTGTATAATGGTTTTTCTGTAACAATGGAAATATAACAGTTTTTTTCTAAAAAAGTTGCGAGTTTTCTAAAAAAGTTGCGTGTATAACAGTTTTTTTTTTTTTTAAAGAAAATTGCGCGTATAACAGTTTTTTTCTCAAATAATAGTGTATAACAGTTTTCGTCTAAAACCTAGCAGTATTTTTCTTTTAACATTTAACAATTTTGACAGATTTTTCTATATAAAATTCTTGGTATAACAGTTTATTTTATTTACCATTTAGAGTATAACAGTTTTTTGTATAAAAAGATAATTCTTGTATAACTCGTGTATATTAACAAATTTGTATTATAACAGTTTTTTTCTATAAAATATTGCGTGTATAACACTTTTTATATTAAAATTTTAGATTATAACAGTTTTTTCTTTAGGAAATTGGTTGTATACAGTCTTTTATAAAAAATTGTCAATATAATAGTGTTTTTCTTAAGAACTTTGAGATTATAACAGTTTTTTTCTATATAAGTACTATAGTTTTCTGAATATTGGATGAATATTGGAAGTATAACAGTTTTTATGTAAAAAAAAAATTATGTAAATTTTTGTCATAGTTCTTGGAGAGTATAATAGTTTATAACAGTTTTTTCTATAGAAAATTGGGTGTCTAACAGTTTTCCTTAAAAAAACAACTCTTTTCTATGGAAAATATAGAGTATAACAGTTTTTTTTTTTATACAAAATTGTCAGTATTATAGTGTTTTTCTTAAGAACTTTGAGTTTTTTTATATTTAATTGGTGGTATAACAGTTTTTTTGTTCGTTTCATTTCAGTTTTCTCTATAGAATAATGGAAGTATAACAGTTTTTTTATGCAAAAAAATTGATGTATAACAGTTTTTCCATAATATTTGGAATAACAGTACTTCGTCTTAAAAAAAATTAAGATTGTAATAGTTTTATCTATTTAATATTGGTATAACAGTCTTTTCATTTTGAAACACAGTGTATAAGAGTTTTCTTTTTTAATTCAGAATATAACAGTTTTCTTTTTAAAACGTTTTTTTTCATAAAAAACTGGATGCATTGTGGCTTTTTCTTTAGGAGATTGAATGTACAACAGTTTTCACTATAGAAAATTTACTGTATAACAGTTTTCACTATAGAAAATTTACTATATAACAGTTTTCTCTATAAAAAATTCACTGTTTAACAGTTTTCTCTATAGAAAATTCACTGTATAACACAAATTTTCTTTTTAATTATTTTTGTATAGTAATTTAAGACTAATACTGTTTCTTTTGTAAAGAAATGTACAAGTATAACAGTTTTCTCTGTAGAAAATTCACAGTATAACAGTTCTCTTTATAGAAAATTCACGGTATAACAGTTTGTGTTTATATAAGAAATTGGGTATTTAACAATTTTTCTATAGTAACTTAAGACTAATACAGTTTTTTTTTGTAAGGAAATTTGAAAGTATAACAGTTTTCTATAGAAAATGTATGATTGAACATTTGTCCAATTCACAGTAGTAGGTGTTGTACGGTTGTATCATAGTATGTCGTATATTTTTTATTAAAAATTTGTGACAGTATAAAAGTAGTTTCTGTAAAATAAGCAAGTATTACAGTTTTTTCTAAAAAAATGTAAATATAACAGTTTGTTTTAAGGAAAACTGTATGTATTACACATTTTCTATAGAATATTGATTGTATAACAGATTTTTTTCTAAACAAAATAATTTTAATGACTTTTTTTCTCTAAAAAAAAACTAGATGTATAACAGTTTTTTTAATAGAATTTTTAAATTGTAAAAGTCTCTTGGTGGGTCGTTGAAAGAGTGAGCTAGCTAACTTAAGGTTGCCATATTATTTACATGTTACAGGTGTAATGCCCTATTAGCTGTTTTTTCTTTTCTTTTCCTTTCATTTCAATAATTTTTTTTTAAATTGAATTTTTTCTTGTTCATATTTGCTGCAACAATTTTTCTCTATTTATTTTTCATTTTATTGCTTTATTAGTTTTATTATTTTTTGTTAATGGCTTATTACTTATTATTTGTTATTATCTAATTTGTTTGTTAAGTTTTTTTTGTTAAATATTATAATTTTTGGTAAGTGGTTGTTTGGTTTTTTTTTGTTGTTCGTCATTTTTTTTTATTATAATTTATTTTTATGGCTTTTTGTTAAGTTTGCAAAATCTATATGATTTTAGCATATTTACGCTATAATTTTTGTATTCAAATGAAATGTGAATAAGAAGGAGAAAAAAAAAAAAAAACGTTAAATAAAACTTGTTAAAATAGTAATTCATATGCGTGTTTAAAATTCATTTATTTAGAATTTCTTAAACACAACAAAAAAAAAAAAGACTTATTTTGTTATGCATGATTGATAGCGGCTAGCTGTTTGGCGTTGAATAGAATTTTTGTTCCAGAAATTTTCAAGTGGTTTTAAGTTATGAAATGGAAATTTCAAAAAGCTTAAGAAATTCCAAAGTTATTGGCAATTGTTCTAATAAAGTTGCCATATTTTTGTTGTATGTAGTGCCAAAAGGATTTTTACTAGATTTCTATAGTAGAAATGAAAAGTCGACTTTTCGACTTTTTTCACTTAGTTTAAAGTCTACTTATTAACTTTTTGCATTTTATGAAAACTCTATTTTTCGACTTTTGAATTTAAATTTCGACTTTTAAATATTTTATGACAATTCGCCTTTAAGTATTTTATAAATAGTCGACTTTTCGACTCTTTCCTACTTTTTGGCTTTTTTCGACTTTTTGATTTTTTCCGACTTTTTGACTGTTTTCTACTTTTTTCGAGTTTTCGACTTTTTTTCAGTTTTTTAGACTTTTTCCAAATATTCAACTTTTCGACTATTTTCGACTTTTCGACTATTTTAGAGTTTTTGACTTTTTTCAACTTTTTTAAAATTTTCGACTATTTTCGACTTTTTTCTACTATCTTCGAGTTTTCGACTTTTTTTTTTACTTATTTAGACTTTTTCGACTATTTTCGACAATTTTCAACTTTTTTAAAATTTACGACTATATTCGACTTTTTCCGAATTTTCGACTTTTTACGACTTTCTTCGACTTTTTGACTTTTCGACTATTTTGGAGTTTTCGACTTAATCCATTTTTTTTATATTTTCGAGTTTTCGACTTTTTTCGACTTATTTAGACTTTTTCGACAATTTTCATCTTTTTTAGAGTTTCTGACTTTTTTTCACTTTTTTAAAATTTTTTTTTCTACTATTTTCGAGTTTTTGACTTTTTAAGACTTTTCGACTTTCTTTGACTTTTTTCGACTATTTCATATATTTTGACTTTTTTCCACTTTTTTAAAATTTTCGACTATTTTTGAGTTTTCGACTTTTTTGACATTTTTAGATTTTTTTCGAATTTTCGACTTTTTTCGACTATTTTAGAATTTTTGACTTTATTTCCACTTTTTTTTTTTAATTTTCGACTTTTTTCTCTTATTTTTGAGTTTTCGACTTTTTTAGACTTTTTCTGAATTTTTGACTTTTTACGACTTTTCTTTCGACTATTTTAGAATTTTTGACTTTCTTCCACTTTTTTAAAAATTTCGACTTTTTTCTACTATATTCGAATTTTCGACTTTTTTAGACTTTTCCGAATTTTCGACAATTTTGACTTTTTTCTACTATTTTCAAGTTTTCGACTTTTTTCGTCTTAACAACTTTTTGACTTGTAGACTTTCAGACCTTTCGACTTTTATTTACAAAGTCGACTTTTTCCACAGACGATAGTCAAGTTATCGATATTTTTGGAACAAAATAGTCGACTTCGACTTTTTTGACTTTCGATTATTGAAAGTCGATTTATAGAATCCTAATTTTAACTGAATTTACAAAATTCGATTTATAGAATCCTAATTTTTACTAAATTTTCAATGTTGCCAGAAGCTTGGAAATAGTTTTAATGATGAACATAATGGTAAAATCTTATCATTTAACTATTTACAGCAAAAATAAAACAAAGTACTTCCAAAAGAATAAGATTTATCACCACTTCAAAAGTAGCACTCACTGAATTTATTTACCTTCTGTGGAAGTGATGTTTATTAACTTCCAAAGTAGCGAAAATTGAATGTATACTTTTTTGTATTGTTGTATAGTTGTATTCTAAAATACTACAATTTCACTTCCTAATAACTTCCAAAGAAAAGAATATAAAAATTACTTCCTGAGAATGACTTTAGATGTAGTGAATTTGGAATTAAATAAAAAGAACATCCCTTCTATGACAAAAGCCTGTGTTAAAATCATCACTTCTTTAGGTCTTTTTCAATACTTCCATGAAGTAAATTCTACTTCTTTTTCGCTTCTTTGGATGTTCTTTTTATGCTAGGTTATCTTGATTAAGATTTCTAATTAATTTTTAAATATTTCCTAGATTTTAATAAAAATGTTTACTTTTTTTTAGAAAAAAATTATTAAAAAAAAGTTTCTTCTTTTTTAACAAAAGAAAAACAATCCACCCACATGTTTTTCATTATTAATTTATTACTATTTATTATGGTTTTTATTTATTGTTTGTTTTTTTATGTGTTTTTTTCTCATACTTAGTTAGTTGAAAAAAAAATTTTGCTAAAATTGTGGGCAAAAAATGTGAACAAGTTTAAAAAAGTAAACATTTACATTTAGATTTTATAAAAAAATATTTTTATTATTATTTATTTGTTGTTATTATGAAATTTTACTACATCAGCTAAAATACAGGGTGTTTAAGTGGTACTGAATCTGAATATTTAAGCAAGAGCCTCTACCGCATCTATTGCGATATACGCATGTAGTAGAGCAATTGGCATGAACTGGGGAATTAGTCTTAAGACTGCGAAATGGATCTTTGACATGGTTATAAAGCCTATTCTGATGTAGAGCGCACTATGGGGTCTGGTGGAAAGCTTTGGAAAAATCCACCTACTGCAATCATAATGAAGGTATAATGCAAGCTTCTGCACTTATGATCACAGGTACGATTCACTGGTTGCCTGCCGATTTGATGGCCAGACAACTGGCCTTAAACTCGGCTGTTAGACTTCATGCCGTAGGGATATGGAAACCAAACCGACATGGTCACGCTTCTATCCTGGGGAATACGACTTGCAAACTGATTCCTCCCTTCACATAAGGGATATTGACATTTTAGTTAGTGTCTCGCTTTCATGCTGTAAATCCTTTATCCAGCATGAACTTTATGGGTCTGCTCAGACCAGAAGGTCATCACTGATACACTGCTCTATATTGAGAATGACTTGGCCTCTATATAATGAGCGAAAGTCTTTCTGTTTGATTGTTATTTCCACGATGATTGTTCTTTTCAATGAAAAATTTAGTGTATAACAGTTTTGCTACAGAAATTCTTGAGGTATAACAGTTTTTGTCTAAAGAAAACTTGTTGAATAACAGTTTTTTATAGAAAATTGTGTGTCTGTGACAGTTTTTACTTTAGAAAATTGTCAGTATAACAGTTTTTACTTTAGAAAATTGTCAGTATAACAGTTTTTCTATATAAATTTTCAAGTAGAACAGATTTTATACAGAACTTTGTGTTGTATAACAGTTTTTTGGAAGTATAATAGATTTTCTAAAGAAAATCTCTAAAGTAATTTGAATGTTTTTTTTTCAATGAAAAATTTAGTGTATAACAGGTTTTCTACAGAAATTCTTAAGATTCTACAGAAATTCTAAAAAAAATTGGCGTATAATAGTTTTTTCTATTGAAAATTGGGTAATATAACAGTTGTGTGTATAACAGTTATTTCATTAGAATATTTTACGTATAACTTTTTTTTTCTTTAGAAAATTATCAGTATAACAGTTTTTCTATAGAAAATTTCATGTATAACAGATTTTATACAAAATTTTGCGTGTATAATAGTTTTTTTTCTATAAAAATTAAAAGTATATTAGCTTTTTCTAAAGAAATTTGATGTATAACAGTTTTATATAGAAAATTGTCAGTAAAACAGTTTCTTCTTAAGAAATTATAGTATATAACAGTTTCTTCTAAAGAATTTGTGTGTACAACAATAGTATTTATAGAATAGTAGTCGTATAACAGTTTTTATATAATGTATAACAGTTTGTTATCTTTAAGAAATTTAAAGCAGATTTCTTTTATTATTCTAAAATTTGCCTTACAACACCCTGTTTCATTTTTAAAATATTTCTCTCTTGTTTTGTAATAATAAAAAAACAACAACAACCACTCATCACAAAACAAATAACAACAATTCTAAAATAGTTTATTTGCACAATTTGTAATGTTTTCTGTTCTGTTCATGCATGTTGAATGAACAATTATTTTTTCTACTTTATTTTTTTTTTTACAAAAAGTAAACAAAATCATCATTGTAAAATATTTTTGCAAAAAAAAAAAAACAACAAAAAATAATAGAACATGTAATGCATATAAAATGCATGTAATATGGTAGTTACGATAACAACTAGAAAAAAAAAGATGATGACAATAAATAATTTTTTAAAAGAATTTTTATTGTGTTGGTTGCTCCCTCTACAATTATTATACTCCTCCTCCTCCTCCCACTACAGATGCTGATGTTATTTCAATATTGTTGTTTTTTTTTTCATTATTATTTATTAATTTTCAATAGCAACTAACAACACCCTCAATTCAATTCAATTTATTTAAACTTGATTTTGTTTGTGACAAAAGTTATTGAATTTTTATTTATTTTGCTTTTGTCAAATAAATTGAGGTTAGAAATCGGTTTAGATCATCTTTAAAAATTAACAAATGACAAGTTTGGTTTAAAAGGTTTAAATTTTGTTTAAAAGAGTTTTTTCTAGAGAAAATTGGCAGTATAACAGTTTTTTTCTAAGAATTTGTAGTGTATAATAGTTTTTCTAAAGAAAACTGAGAGCATTAGAATTTTTTATACAAAAAAAATTTTATTTTCCAGAAATTTGATTGTATAACAGTTTATTGTATAAAAAATTGGGTGTATAACAGATTTTCCATAAAAAATTAACAGTATAACTGTTTTCTTAGGATAAAAAAGTAAATAAAACTCTTTTCCGTAGAATATTATTTGTATAACAGTTTTTACTGGAGAAAAACATTGTTTTTTCTGTATAACATTATCAAATAGATTGTATAGCTTATCAACATAACATAACAGTTTATGTATAACAGAATTTTGACAGAGAACTTTGAGAGTAGAAGAGTTTTTCTTTTAAAGAAAATAAGCAATATATTTACTGTATCCTCAGTTTTTTAAAGAAACTTGAGTGTATAAAAGTTTGTTTTAGATTATAACAGTTACTTTTGTGTAGAATACAAGTTGTATAACAGTGTTTTCTATTGATAATTGAGTGTATAACAGTTTTCACATAGAAATTTTGCAGTATAACTGTTTTCTCTAAAAAATTTTTGTCTATAACAGTTTTTCTATATCACATGGATTGTATAGCCGTTCAATATATAACAGTTTAACATTACGGTTTATGTATAACAGTATTTTGACAGATAACTTTAAGAGTATAACAATTTTTCTATAAAAAAATTGCCTGTATAGTTTATTAAAAAAATTTTAGTGTATAAGAGTTTGTACTAGATTATAACAGTTTCTTTTCTGTACAATATAAGTTGTATAACAGTATTTTATTGATAATTGAGCGTATAACAGTTTTATCATAGAAATTTTGCAGTATAACTGTTTTCTCTAAAGACATTATTGTGTATAACGGTTTTTCTTTTTCTTCATTTTTGTGTATAACAGTTTAATGTGTATAACATTTCGCTATTCTATTGAAAGTTGAGTGTATAACAGTTTCTATTATGGAAAATTTAGTGTATAACAGTTTTATTTATAAAAAATGCTTTATTTTATACAACTTTCTTTGAGTGTATAACAGTTTGTACTAGACTATAACAGTTTTTTGTTCGTACAGTATGACGTGTATAAGTGTTTTATCTCAAAATAATTTAGTGTATAACAGTTTTATCATAAAAAATTTGCAGTATAACTGTTTTCTCTAGAGACATTTTAATGTATAACAGTTTTTTTTCCAATGTGTTTAATAGTTTTAAGACACATTTTTCCTGGAACATTAACTTTATAACAGTTTTCTCCAAAGAAATTTTAGTGTATAATAGTTTTTTCCAATGGAAAATATAGTGTATAACAGTTTTTTCCAATGGAAAATATAGTGTATAACAGTTTTTCTTCGCGTATAATAGTCTTTCTATGCGATTTCCGTAGAACACTAACTTTATAATCATTTTTTTCTATAGCAAACTGTGTGTATAACAGTTTTCTCTATAGATCTCGTTTTCTCTTATATAATATTGGAATATAACTATTTTTTCATTAGAAAATTTGCAGTATAATAGTTTTTTTTCTATAGAAAATTATGGCTATAACAGTTTCTGTTACAGATAATTTTATGTATAACAGTTTTATTTATAGCAGTATAAGTATAAGAGTTTTGTCAAGTGAAATTTAAGTGTATAACAATTGTTTTTTGTTATTGAAAATGTGTAAATTTTAAGTGTATAACAATTTTTTTTATATAAAATTTTGCGAATATTAGTTTATTTGAAACAAAATTGCTATTATAATAGTTTTCTCTATAGAAAATTACCAATATAACAGATTTTATAAAGAAATATGAGAGTGTAAAACTTTCTTAATAGAAAATTTACAGTATAACAATTTTATTCTATAGAAAATTGAAATTCATGATAGTTTTTTCTAAAGACATTTCAATGTATAACAATTTTTTTTCTACAAAATTTCAAGTATAACAATTTCCTCTATAGAAGTTTGAAAATATTCAATATTTTTCCATAAAACCGAATAAATTTATAGAACTTTTTCCTTTAACTAACTGGCAACTCTTTGCACTTGCCATGTGGTGTAATGCAAACAATAGAGAAATGTCAATAAAGTAAAAAGATGTTGCCATATTTAAGAAGTTTTTCTCTTTTCACTTTTAAAACTGCGTTTTCTACATTCAATGCTCAGAAATTGCATTCACAATGTAAAATGATATTTAAGTTTTTGTTTTGCTATAAATCAATTGTTTCTTTTTTTCGCATTACTTAGTGCAACGCACTAATAATAAATAATTAATAACTAACTCTAGTTAATTTGTAACCAATTATTATCATTTTCTCTATGTGAAACATTTCCTACTATCTTCCTCATTTTTTTAGTTATTATAAATTATAAACCAAATTAATTAACTAAAGTACTGATGTATAAAATGATAAAGAGTAGAGTGTAAAGTTAATATTTACTTAAATAAATTAAACCGTTACTTATAGCTATATCATCATAATAAAACTATTAAATAACAGTTAAATCTAGAAATCAAAAAGACCAGCGGGCTTTGCACTGTTGTTTTATTATTACACAAATTATCTATACAAAACAATATTTCCAATAATAAAAACATCTCTAAAGTGAAACAAATTTTCAGTTCAGTTTTAGTTCAGTTCTAATTCAGTTCTAGTTCAGTTCTGGTTCAGTTCTAGTTAAGTTCTAGTTCAGTTCTAGTTCAGTTCTAGTTCAGTTCTAGTTCAGTTCTAGTTCAGTTCTAGTTCAGTTCT
>NC_060952.1:92583447-92584812 GCF_022045245.1 Lucilia cuprina | reverse complement strand
ACTAGAACTGAACTAGAACTGAACTAGAACTGAACTAGAACTGAACTAGAACTGAACTAGAACTGAACTAGAACGAAACTAGAACTGAACTAGAACTGAACTAGAACTAAACTAGAACTGAACTAGAACTGAACTAAAACTGAACTAGAACTAGAACAAAAAGAGTACTTTTTGAATTGTCTTCCTAAATTCATAAACAAATGAAATGACTTAATTCCTTTAAAACCTGTTGCCGCAGCAACTAGTTGTTGATGAGTTAGCTCTACAGCAGATGAAATAAAAACTATAAGTATGTTTTAGTTTAAGAAAAATAAAAACATAATATTTGCAACAAAATAATATCACATAACATCACGACAGCAAAAAGCCACACAAAAAACACAACCGACAGCAACATAAAATCATATTACTTCCGTGGCTGTGAACAGCTGAAATAACAGCGGCAATAGACAGCGTACCAGTTAGGCAGGCAGACAGCATCCTCCTCAACCCATAAAACCAACAGCTAAAAACAATAACAAAGCAAAATCTATGCAAAAACAACAACTATGAAGGGGAGGAGTAGATGAGTGAATGACAGTGAATACTTATTATGTTGTAAAATAACATTACCACAATAACAACAACAATAACAACATACTCCTCTTTACCAAGTCATGTCACACAATTTTAAACTTGACTTTTAAAATGAGTTCAACTAACTAACTCCAGAGAGAGAGAGGAGTTTGAATTTGTTATTGTTTTATTGTATTTTTGTTATGCCTTTCCTTTTTTTGCTGTAGTTGTTGCTGGCTTGTAACTGTCACTATTTTGCTGAAAAACAATTGCACACGTTTTTTTTTCTTGGTTCGTTACAAAAAGGGGTGAAACAAAAGTTATTTAATAACAATTATTACGCTTGATTATATACAATTTTTTGTTGTTTGGTAACATCTACTTTTAAGTTTGAACAAAAAACAGTTAAATAAAATTATACACCTAGTGCCAGCGAAAAAAAAGCAAACATGAAACCAATGCTCTAATTAAACATGTGATGGTGAAGTGTGGTCATAAGATTTATTTAAAAGACTTTTTAACAAGAAAATTATTAAAATTAAAATGTTGTTTACAATTTATATTTTTATATTCATTGTCAATGAAATCTATAATGTAACTTTTAAAAATATGCTAAGATATTTAGTTGTAGCAGAAATAGAACAGAACGGAACTAGAACAGAACTAGAACATAACTAGAACAGAGCTAGATCAGAACTAAAACAGAACTAGAGCAGAACTTGAACAGAACAAGAACAGAACTAGAACAGAACTAGAACAGAACTAGAACAGAACTAGAACAGAACTAGAACAGAACTAGAACAGAACTAG
>NC_060952.1:92581310-92583347 GCF_022045245.1 Lucilia cuprina | reverse complement strand
GTTCTAGTTCAGTTCTAGTTCAGTTCTAGTTCAGTTCTAGTTCAGTTCTAGTTCAGTTCTAGTTCAGTTCTAGTTCAGTTCTAATACAGTTCTAGTTCAGTTCTAGTTTAGTTCTAAATTGTAAAATGTCAGAAAATACAAAAATCTAATTTGCAAGAATAAGAATTGGCAAAATCTGGTAACTGTAAAACAATAAGCAGTGATGCCAACTAGTGTATAAGAGATATTAGCTTATTATTATAAATTATCTTTAATTTCTTAAGATTTATATGTTTTAAACATAAATGCTTCAAATTAACGGAATATTAAAACTAATTTATATGTTTCTTTTTATATTACAGGTAATTATACTTTCTAACCAGGCGTTGTTTTAATTAATGTAAGTGTGTGTGTTTTTTTTTTAATCTTTCACAATATTCACTTCCTTTTATTGTCCAAAAAGTCTGCATATTTTTTAATATTTTATGTTTGCCAAACACCTTTAATAATTTAACAAAAAAAGGTGATTTGGTTAACAATTCCCCCTGAAGTCATGGCATTTATTTAATAACTTAATTTGTTTTTATTTAAGCAAACATAATTAGTTATTAAAGCCATAAACAATATGAGACAACAAGACAGACAGACAGAGAGACTGATGGCAACAACATTATTAAGTAATTTCACCCAAGGTAAATTGTTAATTATGACTTTCTTTTTTTAAGTTGATTTTTTGTTACGTTTGATTTTGTTTAATCACAAATTAAACATAATTGTATGCAATTTTTTCCAAACATAATTAATGACTTTCGTGTTGTTTAGTTTTTAACAATAAAACTTGCAAAAATAAAGAAAAAAAAACTATGTAGGAAATTGTTATAAAAAATACCTTGTTTATTTGCTAGCAATTATTGCAACATGTTGTAAATTTACCTCTTCTCCTCTAAGTAATTTTTAAACATAAAATAGACGTAATAATTAACACTGAAGTTATTAAATGAAATGTGAAAATTATATTAAATAATAAAAGAAATGAAAACAAAAACATATTACAACTTTTCCTACTACTTATTTATTTATTTTTTTCCTAAAAGACATACAATTTTTATTTAAAACTATTTACTATACATGCTATAAGTAAAGTAAGTTTGTTAGCCCAGCCATTCAGCCGCCTTGTAATTATTTAAATAAATTTATGGCAAAAAACATGGCAAATATTTAAAAAAAAAACTCATTTTCAAATATTTATGGTAATGTTGTATGTAGTCTTTTTATGTCGATAGTTGGGTAACTTTAGTTGTTTGTTGTAGTTTTTTTTAATTAATACAACTCTGTTAGTTTTTGTTTATTAACTGCAATCATGTTTATACAGTTGGTGACAAGAAAAAGCATGTTAATTTCATTTTTATTATTTAAGTGAAAATTTTCACTAGGTGATAGGAAATGCCTTTCATTTTGCAAATATTAAGCTATCATTGTGACCTCTGAGGTATTATTCCATAGTTTTTTTTTATTCTTAACATAATAAAAAATATGGCAACTCTTTAAGTTAGATCTAGATTAGTTTAAGTTCTAAGTCATATCTAGTTTAGTCATTTTTTGGATCTTGTTCAATTATAGTTAATTTCATTATTCTGTTTTAGTTCTGTTCTAATTCTCTTTTAGTTCTGTTCTATTTCTGTTCTAGTTCTGTTCTAGTTCTGTTTTAGTTCTGTTTTAGTTCTGTTCTAGTTCTGTTCTAGTTCTGTTCTAGTTCTGTTCTAGTACTCTTCAAGTTCTGTTCTAGTTCTGTTCTAGTTCTGTTCTAGTTCTGTTCTAGTTCTGTTCTAGTTCTGTTCTAGTTCTGTTCTAGTTCTGTTCTAGTTCTGTTCTAGTTCTGTTCTAGTTCTGTTCTAGTTCTGTTCTAGTTTTGTTCTAGTTCTGTTCTAGTTCTGTTCTAGTTCTATTCCTGTTCTGTTTTAGTTCTGTTCTAGTTCTGTTCTAGTTCTGTTCTAGTTCTAGTTCTGTTCTAGTTCTGTTCTAGTTCTGTTCTAGTTCTGTTCTAGTTCTGTTCTAGTT
>NC_060952.1:92579097-92581210 GCF_022045245.1 Lucilia cuprina | reverse complement strand
AACTAGAACAGAACAGAACTAGAACAGAACTAGAACAGAACTAGAACAGAACTAGAACAGAACTAGAACAGAACTAGAACAGAACTAGAACAGAACTAGAACAAAACTGGAACAGAAATAGAACAGAATTTGAACAGAACTAGAACAAAACTGGAACAGAACTAGAACAGAAATACAGCAGAACTCGAATAGAACATCACTAGAATAGAACAGAACTAGAACAAAACTAGAACATAACTAGAACAGAACTAGAGCAGACCTAGAACGGAACTGAAACAGAATTGACTCTAATTAATTCACCCTAAGTTTTCATTCTATTATATTCCTGCACACACCTGCTTGTGCTTGTATGAACAAGCTTATGCAAAGTTCATTATAATAAATTTTGAAAAAAAATGCTTTTTTTTCTTAAGTTTGTTTTTTAGTTGTTCTTTTAAGAACCTCAATTAGAATTTTTTATTATTATTTTTTTTTTTTAATTTAAATGCGAGCATCCGCAGTAAAAAATCAACAGACAAAAAAGAACAAACTTTACATTAAAGCAAAGATTCCCTTACCTGTCTGCCAGCATAAAAACCACCAAGAACTTCAAAGGCAGCCATGATTTTTTGTTTACTTTGGACCGGCTGGTTTTAAGAATATGATGATAGGTATGTAAGTATGTATGTAGGTAATTTGTGAGAGAGTTAAACCATGTGCCAATATTTTATTTACTACTACGTAGTAGTTTTTTGTAAAAACAAAAGAAAAACAAGAATGACTCAGCCCATTGACCAGAACGGAAACGCGTTTTAAATGTTAAACCAAACGGAAATGGTAGTAAAAGTATTTTGCGGCGTTTTTATTTTTCTCATTCCCTCAAAAGATGTTTACGCATTTATTAATTCAAAGTGTTTTGCGGGTAGGAAGAGATGGTAATTATTATAATAGAATATACAATTACAAATTAAAGTGATTTATTTGTTTACTTCCTTTGACACTAGTTCTTAAGTGTTTTAAATGTTTTAAATTAATGTTTTGCATTACACTCTCTTACCAGTCTATGACTTCCTTAACAAGGAAGTAAATGATCTTTCTGAAAGTATTAAATATCATTTTTTTAATAAAGTTCTTTAGTAGGTCCATACCTATTAGCAAAATCTGTGTAGATTTACACAATTTTCATTTTCCAAAAACTTCTCCTCACACCCGATAGAAAACATCTCATCAAGCATAATTTTTAAACTCCAACTGCCAACTAACTAGATGATTGTTATTGTCTGTATCAAATAGAAAAATGCCGATGCTAAAGAAAAACAAAATCCTGTTTTCTCGTTAACAAAAATCATTAATTTACACTTTGCTTTGTCAAATCATTCATTTCAAATCTATAATCTAAAATTCATCTACTGACACTTATGGAATGTGGCAAAATCATGTTATTTTCTTTCTCTCTTTCTTCAGTATACATCGTCGTTTGTTGCACTTAATCTTAACAAATAAATCTAAAGTTTAAAAAATATATATATATAAAATACATTTGTGAATTTCTTTTAACGGCTTATAAGTTTTTTTTTTACATTTTCTGTTTAAAACACTTTTAGCGCAAGAAAAAAAAACACACATATTGTAAACTTGACACCGCCGGAAACAATACAAGTTTCAGATGATTGAAAATTAAGAAGACGTATAGTACGAGTCAACATTACAAACCATAGAGATACAGAAACAAGGAAAGAAAAATTTTTACACGTAGTTTTACAGATCAAATAAAACAGATATCTGTAGAGTTTTAGATAGATGAATGAAATGCTTGAATGGTTATATGGATGGGATATGTGTGTCTTTATGTTGTAGCAAGAAAAAAATATATATTGAAGATGGAGGAAAATGAGATGGTAACAAGATGTATTACAAATACAATGTATTTTACAACTGAGCTTAAGAGTATTTATGGTTGAGAAAGAAATAGGAAGCCATTTGACGAATGTTTGGTGCTGATGTGAAATCGAATTTGATCAGAACAAAAACTGAACTAGAACTGAACTAAAACTGAACTAGAATTGAACTAGAACTGAACTAGAACTGAACTAGAACTGAACTAGAACTGAACTAGAACTGAACTAGAACTGAA
>NC_060952.1:92575964-92578997 GCF_022045245.1 Lucilia cuprina | reverse complement strand
AGTTCTGTTCTAGTTCTGTTCTAGTTCTAGTTCTGTTCTAGTTCTATTCTAGTTCTGTTCTAGTTCTGTTCTAGTTCTGTTCTAGTTCTGTTCTAGTTCTGTTCTAGTGCTATTCTACATACATTCTAATTAAGTTTTCGATCGGAATTACCATAGAAATTGTATGAAATTCATAAAAAATGTTAAGTATTAAGATTTTGTTAAAGAATAATTTCTTTTAAATTCTTAAAAGTTTTTCATATTCTTTCCTTTGTCTATATATTCTTAAAATATTCAATTCTGTTGGTATTTAATTGTTTTCTTAGTCGTTTTAAAGGGGGACTGAAAAAAGGTATAATTGTTGTTACTGTTTTTGTTGTTGTTGTTGGTTACCGAACTTGCCACCGTTTGTTAAGGCAGGTAATGTAAAGATAAATGAGTTCCGTTCGTAAAAAGAAATACAACAAACAACATTACGAAACAACATTCTTTTTCATACGAGTAGTTAGAAGTAAATTAAATAAATTAAGAAAAAATAACTTTTTAACAAAATGTTAACTAATTTAAATAAAACTGTGTTTCATTCAACACGTTCGAAAATTGTTTTTTTTTCAATAAATTCAAAAGAAAAAACTGGTTAAGAAAACAAGAAAAATGTTAAAGAAATATCAAAGTAATAATTAATGTAAACAAGTGATATAAAGAAAAGGTTATTATTTAAATAAATAAAGAATTAAATAAAAATATAAAAAAACTTTGGTAAAAAGCGGAAATTTATAGAAAAAGATCAATTAATGTAAAGACTTTTTAATTGTTTTAATTTTATTTTATAATAAAAATTTGTTCTAAAAGATTTTATTTCTCTTTGTTCTTAATCTGTTAAATTTTTAATGTAATGATTTCGAAGGAAAAGAAACGACTGTGGATAGATCATTTTATTAAAATGTCATTTTTTAATTAGTGTTAATTACACAAATTTTTGGAAAAAAAAAGATTACAATTTACAAAGCGTCATCATGTCACATTTAAATCAAGATTTAGTTCTTTATTTTGATGTTGATCTTTTACATCGTAATATTTCCACTAATTGTCTCCTCAAACTTGACGTTGTTGTTGTAATATTACAAACATACAGAACGTCATTTAAAACTACAAAAGTAAGTCAATCATTATAAGTAATTTTTTCAGTTTATTACGATAATTTTTATGAAAAAATATTCTTCTCATGCATTACTCAATTTTAATGAAGTTTAATAACGATGCTCATTTGTTGTCTACTCATTTTTAGTTGAATGATTATGATGATCATGTTCCTACTGATGACCGTTTATGACTTTTCTTAAATGAATGACAGTCACCTTTGACCATAAACTCATGTATAAATGAACAAAATAAAATTTATATTAAAAAGACAATTCTGGAAATTGTCTGAAAAAAACACACGAAAAAAATACACTGAGAAAATAGGAAGGGAGGGAGGGAGAGAAAGCAATTATTAATATAATACTTATTCTTTTGTACTTTGTATTTCCGTTTTAGTCCAGTTCTAGTCCAGTTCTAGTTCAGTTCTAGTTCAGTTCTAGTTCAGTTCTAGTTCAGTTCTAGTTCAGTTCTAGTTCAGTTCTAGTTCAGTTCTAGTTCAGTTCTAGTTCAGTTCTAGTTCAGTTCTAGTTCAGTTCTAGTTCAGTTCTAGTTCAGTTCTAGTTCAGTTCTAGTTCAGTTCTAGTTCAGTTCTAGTTCAGTTCTAGTTCAGTTCTAGTTCAGTTCTAGTTCAGTTCTAGTTCAGTTTCTAGTTTCAGTTCTAGTTCAGTTCTAGTTCAGTTCTAGTTCAGTTCTAGTTCAGTTCTAGTTCAGTTCTAGTTCAGTTCTAGTTCAGTTCTAGTTCAGTTCTAGTTCAGTTCTAGTTCAGTTCTAGTTCAGTTCTAGTTCAGTTCTAGTTCAGTTCTAGTTCAGTTCTAGTTCAGTTCTAGTTCAGTTCTAGTTCAGTTCTAGTTCAGTTCTAGTTCAGTTCTAGTTCAGTTCTAGTTCAGTTCTAGTTCAGTTCTAGTTCAGTTCTAGTACAGTTCTAGTTCAGTTCTAGTTCTTTCTAGTTCTGTTCTAGTTCTGTTCTAGTTCTGTTCTAGTTCTGTTCTAGTTCTAGTTCAGTTCTACAAAACGCACAGTGTTGCTAACTAATTTTCATCTCTCACAGTGTTTGTTGTCCATATAAAAAACTACTAAATACGGTGACTGAAATGAAAAATAATTGTGCAAATAATTGAGACAAGTGAATCAGCTTTCTTTAAAAAAATTGTTCATTTTTTATATCGTAATATTGTTTAGTGAAAAAAGTTTTTCTTAATAAAACTTAAACGTTTGACGTTAAAAAGGGTAGTTGTCATCAACGCTGGCGGCGGCAAAGTTGGCTTGATATTCTTGGAACACAATGAATCTGTTTTTGATATTAAACATCGTTCGTAAGTTTCTTTTTATTCTGCCTTATTTAAGCTTCAAGCATAAATTATAAAATAAAACAAAAAAGAAATAAAGATTGATTGTCAGCGCGTCATCAACAAGTTTTCTTTGTTGTTTTTATCATTTATTGATCACGTTGTATTTTGATTTGAATTTCAAAAAAAAAAAAAAAGGTAAAACAAATCATATGTTTCGATAAAAAAAAACAAACCCTTCCTTTTTAAAATGTTGCTTGGTTTTGCTTTAATTGTTTGAAAAAGATTTTAGTTTTTTTTTAAAGTATTATCAAATAATTTAAATTTTATTTATTTACCTTTATCATAGTCTATTGTCTTATGTGATTCTTTATCTTCTTCTATTATATGTCTCGTTGTCTTCGAAAGACTAGTCTAGCATATTAAATAACATCGACATTCTATCACCATCACAATAATAATTATTCCTAAAAATACTGGTTGTTGCTTGGAATGCTTGACTGCTTAGTTTTCGTGTTTTATAATTATTATATATTTTGTTTTTTTTTTTGTTTTATTATGATTTAATTTTGAAACTAGTTTTGTTTCTATTTGTTTTTTTTTCTTTTAATGTAAAATTCCTAGA
>NC_060952.1:92558464-92573464 GCF_022045245.1 Lucilia cuprina | reverse complement strand
ATATATTTTCTTCAAACATTGTTGTTTATATAGTAAAGTAATCTAAAACTCTGAGAATGTGTTTTAATTTTGTAGTAAAAGTGGGCAAAGTAAACATTGAATAGTTTTTATTAACATTTTTACTATTTTTTTTCTATGTTTAACATCATTCTTTTGCTGCTTACAATATTATCTCTACACACTTTAATTTAATCTTCTAAAGATCTCAACAAGTAGAGAGAGCGGGGTCGGATCTATTGAAAAAAGTAGTTATTTTTTTTCTACGCACACAATAGAAGAAAAGTTAGAAACAAATATTAAGTTTTAATAGTTAACAATACAAAAAGCATGTGTAAATAGTAATGAATGAATACAATTGTTGTAAGTTTTTTTTTTGTACTAATGATTTACTTTCTGTCAGAGAACAAGAGCTGCTGAAGAAGTTTGTTATGATTTGTTGGAAAAAAATTATAAAAAATAGAATTAGTTTTCTTAAAGATTATAATTTAGGTTTTTTTTACTTTCTATGTTTTTAGTTACAGTTCACTTTTTCTGTATTGTTTAGTTTTGAGGTTAAGAAAATAAGTTTTTTTTCTTATATATCAAAAAGTTTTATTTACTTAATTTTGTGTAGCATGTTAAAGAAATTATTAGATAAAATTAAAAAAAAGTATGAATTTGTTTTAAACAAATGGGTTAAGTTAATAGTTTATGGTAGGGTGAAAGATAAATATTTGTATAAGTTTTAGAAAAACATTTTTTTGATCTCTTTATTAGAGAAAAATTTCTTATTTAGGTTATGTTTCTTTTAGGGAAGAGTCTTCGCTTGGCAGTTTTCTTTAAAAACTTGTCTTCTTCATACTGTTTTCTATAGAAAGTAGATTATTCTAGTATTTTTTTCAAAAAAGTCTTGTTGTTTTACTACACAATTTATTTTGAAAAAGTTTTTTTTTTGCAAATCAGCTGATTCGTGTTTTTCAGAAAAAAATCTAACGGCAACCTTACTTACGTTCAAACTAACAACGAATCAGCTGATTCTGCACGGACGTAAAAACTAACTAACGTAAAAACTAACTGAACCCTTAGACCTGATCCACACTAGGAAACTTTTGAAGAAACTTTTTTTTTTTGTTCACGCAAAATCTAAAGTTTCCCAGTGTGGACCGGCACTTATGAATTTTCTCTCTTTTATATTAAGTGTTGCCATACTTTCTATTAACAAAACTCATGGCTTTAATATTTTATTGTGAATGCCAAGGAATAAGAAGGCAGCAAAACTATATGGTAGCTCACACTGGGAATCTTTTGATTTTGTGTGTGACATAAAACATAAAATCAAAAGTAGGGTTCTATAAATAGACTTTCTAATAACCGAAAAATCGACATTTTGTCGAAAAAAATCGAAAAGTCGACTTTGGAAATAAAAGTCGAAATTCAAAAAAAGTCGGAAATAGTCGGAAAAAGTCAAAAATAGTCGTTAAGTCGGAAAAAGTCGAAAATAGTCGGAAATGTCGAATAAATTACGAAAATAGTCGCCTTTGAAATAAAATTCGAAATTCAAAAGAAGTCGAAAAAAGTCGGAAATAGTCGAAAAGTCGAAAATAGTCGGAAAAAGTCAAAAATAGTCGTTAAGTCGGAAAAAGTCGAAAATAGACGGAAATGTCGAAAAAATTACGAAAATAGTCGAAAAGTCGAAAAAAGTCAAAAATAGTTACAAAGTTGGAAAAAGACAAAAATAGTCAAACAGTCGAAAATAGTTGAAAATCTAAAAAAATCGGAAAAGGTCGAAAATCGTCGACAAGTCTAAAATAGACGAAAAGTCGAAAATAGTTGAAAAAAGTCGGAAAATCGAAAAAAGTCGAAAAGTTGACAAAAAAAAATCGAAAAGTCGACTTTTTACTAAATGAAACAAGTCGAAAAATTGATTTTACATAAAATGCAAAAAGTTGTAAGTCGAAAAGACGACTTTTCGTTTCAACTATAGAACCCTAATCAAAAGTTTTCCTGTGTAGACCGGCTCTATAAAATACATAGAGCCGGTCTAGAGTATTTCTACTCTAATACAAAATAAGTAATTTATGAAAAAAATCTTAAGTATTTCAAGAAATTTCTTTCTTAAATTCTATAATTACTTGTCTTACTGCAATTACGTTATTTTTTTTTTTAATTCAAGCATTAAAATATTATAAAATTAATGTAAAATTAATTAAAAAAACGTAAGCATTACTATTAATATATAAAAAAACTAGTCATGATGACATTTTTAATTTTTATAAAATGACATCATAGTTTTTTTTTTTTAAACAAAAAACATTAATTTGCAAAATTAATAAAAAAATTGACAAAAACACAAATTAATTTCAAATATTTAAACATTTTATAACAGTTAATTGTTATTTAATATTTAATTTAATGATTATTAACAAAAATAATTAATAATTTTTGGGGGGATTTTTTTTTTTAACTTAAAGAAGAAATTTGTTAAAAAATAATTAAAAAAAAAAAACGCTTAAACATAATATGGTTATAATGGCAACACTTTGTTAGCTGTCAAAACAAGTACATATTAGGGTTCTATAAATCGACTATCAAATAATCGAACAATCGACTTTTTGTCAAAAAATGTCGAAATCGACTATTTTGTTCCAAAAAAGTCGATAACTCGACTAACGTCTGTGAAAAAAAGTCAAAAAATAGTCGGAAAAAAGTCAAAAAAAATCGAAAAGTCGAACAAAGTCGGCAAAATCGAAAAGTCGAAAAGTCAAAAAAGTCGAAAAGTCTACTAACTAACTAAATGGAAATACATATGTTTATTAGGGTTCTATAAGTCGACTTTCGAATAATCGAACAATCAACTTTTTGTCGAAAAAAGTCAAAGTAGATTATTTTGTTCGAAAAAAGTCGATCTACTCGACTATGGTCTATGAAAAATGTCGAAAAGTCGACTTTGTAAATAAAAGTCGAAGAAAGTCCAAGAGAATCGACAAAGTCGGAAAAAGTCGAAAACTCGAAAATAGTAAAAGAAATTCAAAAATTGTTGAAAATTAAAAAAAAAAACTGGAAAAAAGTCAAAAACTCTAAAATAGTCGGATAAACCCTAAAACAGCTAAAAAATTTTCGAAAAAAGTCGAAAAAATCCGAAAATAGTCAAAAAGTAGAAAAAAAATCAAAAAGTCGGAAAAAGTCAGAAGTCGAAAAAAGTCGTAAACTCGAAAATAGTAGAAAAAAAGTAAAAAAAAGTCAAAAACTTTATAATAGTCGTAAAACCCCGAAAACAGCCAAAAAATTGTCGAAAAAGTCGAAAGAATCCCAAAATAGTCAAATAGTCGAAAAAATTCGGAAAAAGTCAAAAACTCGAAAATAGTAGAAAATAAGTAAAAAATAGTCAAAAATTTAAAAAAGTGGAGAAAAGTCAAATAGTCGGTAAAATAGTAAAGAAAGTCGGAAAAAGTTGGAAATATCAAAAAAAGTCGGAAAAAGTTAAAGAGTCGGAAAAGTCGACTATTTAAAAATACAAGAAGTCGAAAAGTCTAAAATTAAATTTTTTAATAAAAGAAAAAAGACAAAAAATCGACTTTTCATAAAAAGCAAAAAGTCGACTCTTTGTATTTAGTAAAAAGTCGACTTTTTGTCGACTTTTCGTTCCAACTATATAATCCTAATGTTTATGTTATGTAATAGAGTTGTATTTTTTTTTGATTCACTTTTTTTCTGTTTGATTTTCTAAGAAATTTATTTGATTTAATCTTAAATCAATCAATTTTTATTTGTTTATAGTTTAATTTCTTTTAATATGTTAATTAACATTTTCTCTTGAATGTTTTTTCTGTTTTCTTTTTTTATAACTTCTTGGCATGTGTAACTTTTGTAAAACATCAAAAAAAAATTTTTATTGTAACATAATCTCTGTGGGAGCCATATTTTAAAGTTATTTTTTCCCCTTATTTTTTGGGGTTAATTATTTAAAGATTTTCTTGTATATTTTATGACTATAAATTATATTTAATAGTTGTAGTTATATTCAAATTTTTTACTTCTTTTCATTTTTTATTAATAAAACATTTTTTTTCTTTTTATTTCTAATTACAGATGTAGCAGCCACTTTTTTTCATTTGAAAATTTATTATTAATACTTGTTAGTAAGTGTAAGTGACTTCTAAAAAAAAACTATATAAAAAATTGTAATTTATAGACTTATTTCAATATCACGTTTAAACTATTAATTATTTTAGTTTTTATATTCTTGTAATTATTTTAATTTATGATAAAATTTTTATAGAATTTGTTTTATTCTTATAAATAAATTGTAGAAGGGGATTAAAAAAATATTTTTAAAAAATAGGTGTTTTAGCTGCTTTTCCCAATAAGTTAATGCATACAAAAAAGCCACAGATTTCCATTTGCGTCCAACCATCTGGTAGGATCTATTACTTCTTTCGAAAAATACAGTGATTTTCATTTCTGTCTAACCATCTGCTTGGATTTATTACGTTTTTTCGTAACGGATGTACTCTTCGTAAAAGACGATGAAGACAATTGTCACTTTAGTGTACCCTTTGTAAGCGAGAGAGTAGACACTTATAAAACAAACTTAGATTTTTGCCATATCTTCGTATTCTATAGGGTAATCCCAAAGGAAAGCGATTTTGGGTTTAAATCACAGTCACTATGTGAATATCGAAGGAACCTTAATGAGCCAGGACATGGACCTGCTCGCAACTGGCCAACCGTAGTACCAGATTATGCGGTATTCTGGTACGTCGCCATATCAAATCAATCCATAGTCCTGGCAGACTAAAGGTACTAAAAGCACCTCCTTTTCCTGGAATAGCAATAACAGATAGGGTAACATGCCCCCGATAGAAATATACAATTTTTAAGGAAATGTGTCCTCTATACCAAATTTTTCAGAAATCAGAACTCTCTAGCCATTTTTCTTTTAAAAAATGACTTTAGTAGATATCTTTCTATTAAAAATTTCTTCTTAGTTTTCCGCAGTAAAGTGTCTTTATCAAATACATTAACTTGGCAGCACTAAAGAGTGGTTATTATAGAAAATGTCAATTTGTTATAGGAAAGTGTTTCCAATAAACGGTTTTTATTAAAAACAAAGTTTTCTGTGGAAGTAAGTATTTAGAAAAATTCTTCTTTAGTAATTTTTCTATAAAAACAAGTCTCCTCTAACTAGTTTTCTGTTAAAAAGTTTCTTCACTACACAATTTTCTACAAATAGTTCAACAATTTATAACACTAACTTGGCAGCACTAACGAGAAAACGTCACTTTTCTATAGAAATAAGTATTTCCTAAACAGTTTTCTTTAAAAAATTATCAATTCTTTATAAGGGAGACTTGCCTATATAGTTTTCTTTAGAAAAGTGTTTTCTTCTTCCTTAAAGTTTAATAAAAATAATCTTCTTCTAGTCATATTTTTATATAATATTTACTCTCTAAATAATTTTTATATAAAAAAGAGACTTTACTAGATAGTTTTCGATTTACAAAACAGCATTTAATAACAACTAACTTGGCAGCACTAAAGTGTGGATATCATAGATAATGTTACCTTTCTATAGAAAAAAAGAGAGATAAAGAGTTTTTTGAAATAAAAATGTGTTTTCACCAACAAGTTTTAAGTATTTTCTACACAGTTTTCTTTAGAAAGCTGTTCTTTCTATTTAAAGGAAACTTTTCTAAATAGTTTTCTTTAAAAACATGTCGTCTATAGAAGTTTTCATTTAGTTTTTTTTAAACCTTATGGTAAAGTACTACTCTAGTGTTTTTTCTATCAAATATTTCCTCTCTAAACAGTTTTATATATGTTTTCTTTATAGAAACAAATCTCCTCTAAGCAGTTTTATTTTTCTTTCTTCGCCATATGATTTTCCATGAAAATTTGCTCTTCTAGGTAACAGAGATACAAGTCGATGCAAAATGATCGGCGGCGGCACAATCATTTTCGGTCGGCGGCTAATTTTAACTTTTTCTTCGTAAATTGATCTATAAGCGTTTATTATGCTAAAAAATCTCTCTATAATAGTTTTTTATAAAGAAACCTGTCTCTATATAAGTATTTCTGCAGAAAAAGAACATTATTTTCACAATTTTTATATTAGCACAATATTTTGTGTGGCAACTCTTTTCAATTTGACATAATTTTCGATTTACAAGGCATATAATAGTTTTTTATAAAGAAACCTGTCTCTATATAAGTATTTCTGCAGAAGAAGAACATTATTTTCACAATTTTTATATTAGCACAATATTTTGTGTGGCAACTCTTTTCAATTTGACATAATTTTCGATTTACAAGGCAATATTTACTAGCACTAACTTGGTAACACTAATGAGTGGGCATTATAACAACATACAGTGATGCCATTTATAAGGATAAAGCGATTTTTGTTAATAAATAAAAGTATAGATTTAAGCCCTAATGCAAAAACAGTTATCAAATGAAAAATTGTTTTTTAAACCTTTAATAAATGCTTATGAATAAGGTAGTAAATAAATTTAATACTTTCAGCAATAACTCAAAAATATTTTAAATTTCTTAAATATTAATTACTTCAGTAATATTTTTTTCGTCGTTTTTTTTTTTTTTTGCGTTTGTGCACAAAATTTTTAAAGCAACTTGTTACGCTTGAGTTACGAGCAGTTTTAGGTTGTCACAGCTTGATTGCAAATTACGTTTATTTTATGTATTTTTTTGCCTCTCTTCCACTACTATTATTATTATTTAACAAAAAATAGCTTATTTTTTCCTTATTTTAAGTTGAATATATATTATTTGATTTGAAAGCTTATTTAATTTTGTTGTATTGTTAAATGTATTAAATTTAATAGGAAAATTGCAATAGAAAAAAAATACTAAATTATAGCATTATGTAGAAATAAACAGGAAAAGTTATTGCGCAATCCAAAATAATCCAAGAGCAAAATGAAAGTATATACAAAAAAATATATATAAACTAATTTGAAAGTATTTGGCAAAAACTGAAAAAATAAACAAATTTGCAATTGAAATGGTTTCAATTGCTAGGAAATCATATTATAGAAATAACAAAAACAATTGCAAAATATTTATATTTAACACCAAAAAGTTGATGAAATAAAATCGTGAAACTTTTAACGAAAAAGTAAATCTTAAAAAGCATTTTTAATAGTTAAAACACAAACAATTTTATTGCAAAACTAAGCTGGCAGAAGAAATTTGAATTTGTTTATTTTATAAAGAAGTGGTAACACTAATCCTTTAATGTGAAGTAAAAGTGCTGCCAAGTAGTTGAAATAAAGGGTGGCATGTTTTGTGTTGGAAAGTTTTCTTAAACAAGTGATTTGGAAAGCAGCTAAACTATTAAAGAGATTAGTTTAAGGATTTTTTTATAACTAAAGAATTAAATGTAAAACTAATTATATCATCATTTAGTCTATTATCTTAATTAATAGTTTTTCTATTTAAAAAGCACGTGTTTTTTTATAATTTGTTTATTATTTATTTTTCTACTTCTTTTGTTTGTTTGTTTTTAACAAATATTTTATAATTTTTATTTTTTTTTAATAATTTATACAACTATAAATTAAGTTTTTATAAGATTTTTTTGGCATAAATTAAAAATGTGGTTTCTAGACAACATCGTCATATAAAATTTAAATTTTATTGTTAATTCTTTGGAAATTTATAGCACAACATGATTTAAGGGGTTTTTTCTGTTTGACAAAACAAATTAAACTTTTTTTCAATAGAAAACTTTAATTTAATTTTAGATTTTCTTTAAGGAAAATAGAAATTTATTAAATTTGTTTTAATTTAAAAAATTTTTAAATTGTTTACTTACAATTACTAATAAATTTTAACTTAGTTGATTTTTAATAGACCTCAGTTTAGTTTATAGTCCAGAATTTAGTGTTCTTTGTTAGAGTCCACATTAACGCCTAGACACGAATCTGTAATCCAGATTAAATCAAGCACATTTTGAGATCTCTTTGATACCAAGAAGGCTTAAGTCACGCTAAAATTAGGGTTCTGTAGTTGAAACGAAAAATCGACTTTTTGCATTTAGTTAAAAGTCGACTTAAAAGTTATGCAAGTCGAAAAATCGACATTGCATAACAATGTCGATTTTTCGACTTTTTTCATTAATTAAAGGTCGACTTTTAGATTTTTAGTATTTTATAAATATTCGACTCTTCGACTATTTACGACTTTTTTACTTTTTTCGAGTTTTTCTGACAATTTTAGAGTTTTTGATTTTCTTTAAAATTTTCGACTATTTTTAACTTTTTTCTACTATTTTTGTCTTTTTACGACTTTCTTCTACTTTTGACTATTTTTTTTTACTTTTTCGAGTTTTTCGACTATTTTAAAGTTTTTGAAACCCAATTGGCTTAATTCTCTCTTTTTTTTGAACGTATAAACTCTGAACAGTTTTCTGTAGATTATTTACAGTTTTCTTTTATAAAGTTATTCTCCAACGATTTAAAACATGTCTTCACATTTGCCTATAGAAACATTTCTTTATTTCACACTTTTTTGTAGTGTCTTTAGTAGAGATGCAAGCCGAAACGGCTTAAATCCGGCTGGCCGCCGATAATATTTTGCACACTGCGCCGCCGCTGACTTTTTTCGGCTCAAAAGCTAAGCCGACTCAAACGTAGCCGCAGATAAAAATTGGAATGGCACGTGTATTTCGGAAAATAATTTCAGCAATTAGAACGATAGCCACTATTTTAAATTCTTATTGCAAATTAAAAAGAGTTGCCATATAATATTGTGTTAATATTAAAATAGTGAAAACTACTATAAATGTCCATTTACTGCAGAAAAAACTTACATAGAGACAGGGTTTTTATAGTAGCCTTTTTTAATAGAGATTTTTCAATATAATGAACAACAATTTAGCAGCCGCCGACCTTAAATGGTTGCGCCGCCGCTGCCGATCATTTCGCATCGGCTTGTATCTCTGGTCTTTAGGGCTGATCTACACAAGGAAACTTTAGTTGAGAAACTTTTTAAAGTTTCCTTAATGTCTACACATAAAAATTGTTTTTTTTCAGAAACTACCTGTTAATTGCATTGATTTGTTTTTGTACGAATGAGAAGAAACTTGTTTAGTTTTGTCATTCTTCTCATTTGTACAAAAACAAAACAATGCAGTTAACACATAGTTTCTAAAACAAAATTTTCTAAGTGTAGACTTTAAGAAAACTTTTAAAGTGAATTAGAAAAAGTTTGACAACTAAAGTTTTCTTGTGTAGACCGCACTAATATAACAAGTATTGCTTCCTCTCTCTCACACACAAACTTAAAACTTTCCTTGTTTAGATCATAGTGTTTGAAAAGTGTCTCCACTTAAAAATTTTATATTGAAAAGTGTTTTATTATAAAATTTTTTTATAGTTCTTCTTCAAACAGTTTAAGTTTGAAAATTTCTCCTATACGCAGTTTTCTATAGAACACTTCTACTTCTACGTTTATTTTCTTGAAAAAACTCCCTCTCTGGCAGCTTTCTGTAGAAAAATGTCTTCTTTAGATATATTTCTATAGAAGAGTTTCACTTTAAACAATTTTATATGAAAACATTTAATATTTTTAGAAAAATACATTTCCTTAATATTATTTTTTTATATAAAAGTTTCTTTATTAATGTTATTTCTAGGGAAACAACAACAATTTTACACCTTAGTTTTCTCTTAATAATAAAACATTTATTATCACTAACTTGGTATCACTTTAAAAGTGTTCATAATGACAAGATACAGTGCTGTCAATTGTGATGTTAATTATAATGTTAAATTGTAATTGTAGCGATTATTTGTAATTAAAAACTTAAGAAACTTGTTAGAATAAGTACAGTCTGTATCCTAATCTGTAGGTAAGTCTGTAAGCATAAATCAGCCGAGGATCCATTTCGAGATTTTGTTGGAGTAGGGGTTTGGAAATTTTACTTTTTTCCCGTGAATACGCGCCTGACAGAAATTGTATAGAGTAAAACCTCCGCTATATTGTGGACTATAGTTTTGAGAATAGTTTGGTTAAGAGTCTTGACTGTGATGTTGTCTTTAGTCCGATATATAGTCTGAACTATAGAGTAAAACCTCAGCCATATTCTAGACTATAGTTTTGAGAATAGTTTGGTTAATAGTCTTGACTGTGGTGTTGTCTTTAGTCCGATATATAGTCTGAACTATATTTTGTGTTATAGTCTGGTCCAAGCCCGACTATAGACAAGGTTAAATCTTAACTATAGTCAATAGTATACACTGTTGTCTTGGCTATAATATGAACTAAAGTCGAGATTATACTTGAATGGAAACGTGAGGATAATTATTTATTTTCTTTACCAAAGTCAGGTTTTTTTTCACTTGTAAAATCATGATCTATTATTTCTAGTTTCTGACACAACATTTTTTTTTATAAAGTTAATAAATTAATTTCTATTTTAACTAATTAAAATTGTACATTAATAAATAAAAATACTTATAATTTTATAATTGATAAATTAAAACAATTATTAACTTAAGAGAAGTTATAAATTAAAGTGGAAAATTAACATATATTAACTGAAAACTTGAATTACAATTAAAGTAAAATTCTATAAAATTGATGTTAAGATATTAGCGGCGTTTAAATTGCACACAGTTGGCGGCTAATAAACAGCTGTAAGTTAAAGTTAAAGAAAATAATTTAAAAATTTAAAAAATTAGTATTTAACTTCTTAGATTTAAAGAATTTCCTAAATTGTGAGTGATTAACAAAAACTGCGAATAGTTCTTTCGTTACATAATAAAAAAGTAAAGGCGTTAATTTTAAAATTTATCAGCGGCTAATTATTGTCACTTTCTGTGGCTTGGCTTTATTGATTACTTTTTTTTAAACTATTTGTAAAAAATGTAAAGTAATAAATTTAAAATAATAATTTTTAAATAATCAGTCATTATTATTTAAATTATTGCTAAATACATTAATTAATTTATAATTTTTGGTAATCTTTTTATTAAATTTAAATTGTTTAAAAAATATAATATATTTCTAAAGCAAATGCCTTTGTTCGTAATACTTGTAAATTAAATTTCAATTGTTTCTTATCTAAACACAGCTTTTATTGTCTAAACTAAACTTCAGAATATTTTTTAATATTTTTCAAGTTTTTGAACCTCCCCCCCCAACTTGGTGTCATAGCGTTTTTCTTGCAAAATTTCGTCATTAATTAACTGTCTCCACAATAAATAATTTATTAGCATAACAAAATGCACGTTTTTTTTAATAACTTATAAATAATGCAATTTCAATAAATTAATATATTTATTTGACACGTGAGTAAGTTGTGGAACTCGTTGTAATAATATGACTTTTAGAAAAAAAAAATTATTTAAAATTAATTGTTTGTAAATGGTAGAAAACACGTGCATACCGGTTTTTATTTTCATTAAACAAGTTTACAGATTACTCTTAAGATGCATTTGAAAAAAGTTATTTTTTAAAGATTATTTGCCATGTTTATTTTTCATTACTTTTATTTTAAAAATTTCTATTGCTAAAGATAAGCTTGAATTTGCTATTAACATAAACATCTGGCAACACTTGTCTGAAAATAACTGTTAGAAATTAGTCAACATGCTGTGAAAGTGCTGCCAAGTATTTGCATAAAAATGCAGCCTGATAAGTGTTGATGATTTAGCTATTCTCTTTGTAAATTGTTATAACGATAGTTAGATAGATAGAAAGATAGATAGATAGATAGATAGATAGATAGATAGATAGATAGATAGATAGATAGATAGATAGATAGATAGATAGATAGATAGATAGATAGATAGATAGATAGATAGATAGATAGATAGATAGATAGATAGATAGATAGATAGGCACCTGGCAACACTTGTCTGAAAATAACAGTTAGAAATTTCTCTACATGCTGTAAAAGTGCTGCCAAGTATTTTGTCCCTGAATAGTTATAAGGATTTTAATGCTTTAAAGAGATAATAAACTGATTTTTTTTATAAACTTATCTGCTGAAATCTCCATATAAAGTGTTAAATATTTTAAAATTATATGTTAAACACGTTCCTAACTAATAAATACTTGTTGACTTACTTCTTATTTACCTTTGTCATCTGCTTCTTTTATAATTTTGACAGATCAGGGTGTTTTTAAAGAATAAATAATATTAACAATATAAAATGTTAAAATTACAGATATACAAGATAATTTTTTTATTTTAAGCCGTTTTATTTAGTTTACAAAAAAATTAAGTAAATCAACTTTAGTATTAACTATAATGGTTGCTGCAGTGGACCTTAGTTTAAATTTTTATGCAGTTAGTTAGTTGAACTTGTCAAAAAAAAAAACCTGATCTTTTTGATAATTGTGGTTTCAGTTTTTTTTGCAGTAATTTAAACAAAGTATTTTTAATTATAAAAAAATATATAAATGAAATCTGTTTTTATCTTTTAATATAAACAATTTTGATAAAAATGTAGTTAAATTTTATTAAAAACTACATAAACTGTTAAAAGTTATGGGGAATCATTTTGGTGATTAACAAATAAATCTTTATTGAAACTTTAAACTATAAGAATAAATTTTAAAAAAAAGATAAGTTAAATTAAAGTTATTATGGGAATGGAATATAATTTCAAAATTTTACTTTTTGAAAATTTTGGTTGTTTTTTAAAATGTGGTACCATCTATGTATCATGTAGATAGATAGATAGATAGATAGATAGATAGATAGATATATAGATAGATAGATAGATAGATAGATAGATAGATAGATAGATAGATAGATAGATAGATAGATAGATAGATAGACAGATAGATAGACAGATAGATAGATAGATAGATAGATAGATAGATAGATAGATAGATAGATAGATAGATAGATAGATAGATAAATAGATAGATAGATAGATAGTTATTTCACATACCAACAGCGTAAAAATCGACTCTGTTAACAAGACCCTAGTCAGAGATTTGTATCAAGTCATGATAGAGCGATTCATTTATATTGCGCCTCAGTGACCCATTCCCACAAGGGCGTCGTCTTTTACTGAATGAAAAATAATGGCAAATATTGCTGTCATCGGAGAAAGAGTAGATTTTGACATAGAATATAAGAAATAGGGTAGGTGAACAAACGGAACCTTTCGGACCCTTTGAAATAATCTAGAACTCGTTTGATGAGATCCTCTCTCTAACAACTCGTATGGTGTTATCTTTGAGAAAGCTCGACGTCAAATGCAACAATTTCTCCATGCCACACTAATATCTAGAACTTACACTTTACTTTCACCAAAATGGTGAATGGAATGACACCATTTCTTCGAAAGCCAGATGATCTACCTGCCGTAAAGCGACCTCTACGAACGCCATACTAGCATTCGTTAAGTAAACTTTGGAAAGTACAGAACAAATTGCATTTTAACGAATTGGCGTGACCTTAGCAATCTTCCAGTATATAGTAAGAACTATCATTATCTTTTACACTTCTTACGAACGACTCACGTGTATCTGGTAGCACCCTTGCATACGTCTAATCGACGAATTTTAGAATGAATATTTTGACTAATTAATTGCATCACCTTTATGCTGCTGAATGAGTTGCCACTGAATTCAAAACAAATGTGTTGCCATATTTAAATTGTTTTGCTTTTTTGAAGGATTTAAAGTTTATTCAGCCTTTTAAGTTTATTTTATGACATGTTCATTAGTTGCTGTAAGCAGTTACTGTTTAAAATTTTTCACTTAAAGAATTTATTTCTATAAATATTCTTTTTTACGATTTGCTCTAAATTTTCTTTAATGCATTAATTGTTTTTTACAAACAATTGAAAACTCTCACTTCTATAAATATTTTCTAAATAAATTTAAACATATATTTTTTTCTTTTATTAAAAAAGGTATTAAAACTATAATAACAGAATAATAAAACAAAAAAATAGTACAAAAAAAATAACAAACGTGCCAAGTGAAATTCATTGAATATATATATTGTATATTTTTTCAAACATTTTTATGAATAAACAAAATAAAAAAAATCCGTTTATTGTCAAAATAATAAAAGCCATAACAAATTTGTAATATGTATAGAAAAACCATATAAATATTAACAGAAAAAAAAGTTAAAAAAACTACATGAAAATGTTAAAGCACAAGCCAAGTTAATAGAAAAGTGTTGGCAACATTTTATGTCATGGTTACAATTAAAAGACAAAAGACGAGAGAAAAATTAAAAAAAAAAACAAATAATTGAATTAAACAAAAATATTTTTTATAGCTGATGACATGCATGCACAATTATTTAAAGTTGCTTTAATTAACGTGTTTGAAATTTTTAATTTTTAGCTTTTTTTTAAGTTTTTTTTATTTCTTTTAACGAAAATGATTTATTTTTTATTTTATTTCATTTTTATTAGAGCGTTTTATTTTTAATGATTTAAGATTTTTTTACAAAAAAAAAACCCATTAAAAGCTTGTGTTTTTAAGTTTATAATTTAATTATAAAGATGTTAAAGGGGAATTACCTCTGTATTTAATAAAAACAAAACTTAGTTAAAAAAAAAAAACAAAGTCTAAATATTTCATGGATTAATTTTAAGGAGAATTTAAATGTCTTTGTCCGTTTAATTTGACAACAACACCTTTTTGTTTGAGTATAATTATTTATTTAAAATTCATAGCAAAAAATATGAACATTTGTTTTGTTTAAATTAATATACCTACTGGCCAAAAAATTAGATTTTTTTAAAGATTACTAATATCTGACATATTTGTTTAAGACTTTTTAAAGAGAAACAAAAAAAATGTTTTAATTTTAAATAAATTTTTGAGATACAATTAAAGAAAAATACAAAAAAAGAAATTACTTATACCCCGCTCACATCATGCAATTATTCGTCATTCACGCTCTTATTCTATCTATCTATCTATCTATCTATCTATCTATCTATCTATCTATCTATCTATCTATCTATCTATCTATCTATCTATCTATCTATCTATCTATGTATCTATCTATCT
>NC_060952.1:92552259-92558364 GCF_022045245.1 Lucilia cuprina | reverse complement strand
TCTATCTATCTATCCATCTATCTATCTATCTATCTATCTATCTATCTATCTATCTATCTATCTATCTATCTATCTATCTATCTATCTATCTATCTATCTATCTACCTACCTATCTCTAGGTATTGTTAAATATTTATTTTTCTTGTTTTTTAATTGTTAACCCATTTGAACTTTATTTCAACATCATCATTTGTATTAATTTTTAATTGTATTGTAAAATATTTTTTTACTTTTCATTTTTTTTATTGTTGTTGTCATTAATTATTATTTAATTAACTATTTATTTGTTTAAACATTTTTATTATTTATTTTTTATCTACGTCATATTATTATTATTCATGTTTCAATTATTGTATAATTTTTTAAAATTTATTATTTAATATTTTTATTTATTCATTGTTTTATTTTTCCTTTTGTAATTTATTAATTGCTAATGTTCGTGTCAACTTGAACTATTAAAAGCGAAATTTGTGGAAAATTATTCGTGTTTTTTAGAATAAAATAGTAATTTTATTTATTAGTCACTAATGTTAATGTAGTGTTGAAAACTTTTAATTTTGATAGAAATCGCTAGAAATATTGTTTATATACACAAACACTTTGATAATATCAATAATTTCGAAGCATTACAATTACATATACTATATAATTTTCCATCCCTGTGAAGTCCTCTAGTTAAAACTGTAAATTTTCAGTAAATTATGTTATTTTTCTTGCAATTTTATAATTTAACTACTAAACATTTAATTCAAAATATATTTAAAATTTTATTTTTAGCAAAAGATGAAAGTAAACTTTGTTCTATTATTAAACAAGAACATATATTTATCTTAAAAGTTATTAAAATTAAATTTAATACCGAAAACATGTGACAATAAATAAAAGTATAAACAATAATTTTATTAAGCAAATATATATAAATATAAATACTAAGAACATTAATTTACTATATAACAAGGATTTCTGGTTTATTTTTATAACAATTAACATTAACTTTTTCTTGTAGTTAATAAAAATTCTTGGAATTTTTATGGCCATAATCTGATTTCTTTTATAAATAACCATAAAGCTAATTGTTTGCAAAGTTATTAAATAAACAAATATCATAAAATCCCGATATTATTTATTTATTTTTTTTT
The DNA here is from genome assembly GCF_022045245.1 of Lucilia cuprina. NCBI lineage: Eukaryota > Metazoa > Arthropoda > Insecta > Diptera > Calliphoridae > Lucilia > Lucilia cuprina. The sequence continues at coordinate 92,557,225 of NC_060952.1, read as the reverse complement.
TCAAGTTAAATATTAAAAGACATTGAATATTCAAAAAGTGTGATAAAGATTTATGATAAAAAATAAGGTACTTGATAATAATAATAATAACTAGAGGCGTTAACTTTAAGGGTTTTCTATACTTTAGTTAACAATTTTATTATTATATTATGTTTATTTTGATTATTATACAAATAATTCTCAATTTGCCTTCGTTTGCGTTCTTAAAATGTCAATTTTCTACTCTTATTCTTTACAACTGTGTGGCAACTTGGTTAAGTAAAGGTAAACACAAATACTTAACTTAAAGCTGTATGGCAACACGTCAAATCTAGTTTATGTGTTAGTAATTTATGCAAAAACAATCATTGCCTAGAAATTCGACAAAGAGTCAAAGCATACGAAACAGACAGTGATTTCCATTTACGTCTAACCCCCTGGTTGGCTTTATTTTGTCATTGGTCACGGATGTACTCTTTGAAAGAACGCAATTGTCACTTGAGTGTCCCCTTTTTAAGCGAGTGAGTTTACAGTTAAAAAAACAAACTTAAGCCTATTTGCTGTCTCTTCGTAATCAATGGGGTGACGATTCACGACCTCGTAGGACAAACACATGTTATAAAAGCTAGTCACCAGGAAGCTCGATGGTTAGGGTTAGCCCTGACCGACCAAACTACAGGCTAAAACGGAATAAATCTAATGAAAAGTCTAATGAAAAAGTAAAAAAAAATCCATCCGTATGACAAAGAGAAGACTAGTACTGCTCTAGTAGTAGTAGTAGTAGTATTTACTACTCTCTTCTTCATCATACCCCATAGATCACGAAAAGACAACAAATAGCTTAAGTTTAGTTTTCAAATGTACACTCTCTCGCTTATGATTTATTTTATTTTTTTTTGTGTTTACACGAAGGATGTGAATCGTCACCCCATAGATTACGAAGAGACAGCAAATAGTTCTCTCGCTTTATAATTAATATTTTTTGTGTTTACACGATTGGAAAACAGCTGTTTTACTTTTCTCCTTTGTGTTTACGTAAAAATACATTCCTGATCTAATGTGATTTCCTTGCTTTATTTCAACATTTCAAAAATAAATTTTCAAAATTTACATTCGTTTTTTTTCTCAATATATAAGAGTTCTCTTATACACTTAATTTTGACAGATCTTATTACTTATGTGCTCCTGTGAAGGGGGTCTTCAATGAAAACAAACTTGATTGTGTCAAATTGTCAAAGCAAATTAACAAAGAAATCGCACAGTGGTAATCAATAGATGATCTGAATTTTATTATTTTGAAAAGAGTTAAAGTTTTTAAAATGGTTACTTTTGATAGATTTTGTTTGAAATTTGTATTTTAAATTATTTTTTCCTTCATTTTGTGAGAAATTTCAATATTATTTTAAAACTAATAACGATTATTTAGTGTCAGGGGAAACTTTTTTTTGCAAAACTTTTGATTTTGTTTGTCAGAGAAAGAGATGATTGATATTTCTTTCTCTTTCTCTCATTCCTTCACCTCAAAGTGAAAATGGCTATTATGAACTTGCTGTGAACAGTTCATTCACAATAGTTGATTTTGTATGCAACAGCTGTTCATTGTTTACAGAATTTCATCAGAAAATTTCACAAGAGGGGGGAATTGCAAGCGAAAAAAGTGAAGAGGGGATATATTTCACGTGACAGATTGATTGGCGAAAGGAATGATTGTGTTTTATATAATTTTAACCAAGTAACGAGTAATTTTTGAAATGGTTACTCTTAATTTCTTTTTAATTTAATTTTTTTTGATCTAAATTGATTTCTCAAACAATTTTTCAATAAATTTCCATAACTTTTTTGATCAAATACCGAGTACTTTGTGTTAATTTAAATTACCCGTTTAAAATATTAACTTTTTTTAAAAACCTTCTTTTGACAGATTAATTTTAATACAAATTGTAGTCATTTATGCATAGTAACTAGTCATTTCTAATATGGTTACTTTTGGCCAATTTTGTAATCGAATACCGATTATTTAGTGTATGTTTAAACGGTTACTCCCTGATAATATTAAAATTATAAAGATCCGTTTTTAAGTTAAATCAAATAACGAGTAACGGTTACTTTTTTACAAGTTTCTTTTTATTTGTAAGTTTTTAACTAATTTTTCAAAATTTTCTTTACATTATCGATCAAATTCCAATAAATTTGTGTTAATTTAAAGGGTTACTCGTTTAAAATATTGGATTTTTCTTTTACTTTTATCTTGAAGTCATGGTTACTTTTACAGAATATTGTTTTGCAATAAATTTTTTTTTGCTATAAATTGCATTTTGCTTAATTTTCTGAAAAATTTCAATACATTTCTTAATCGAAAACCGATTACTTTTTGCAAATTTTAACGGTTACTCGTTTAAAATATTAAAATTTTGAAAAATACTTCATGTTAAAGTAATTTAAATTGAATTTGAGTAATTAAATAAAGAGTAATTTTCAAAATGGTTACTTTTTAGCAATTTTGTTTTTAGATAAATTTTTTTGTTATAAATAGATTTCTGCTACAATTTATGATAAATGTCAATACATTTCTTAATCGAATACTCGTTAAAAATGTTGAAATTTTAAAAAATATTTCATGTTTAAGTAATTTGAATTGAAACTGATATGGTTTAGGCTAAGTAATGAGTAATATTCGAAGCGATTACTTTTTAGCAAATTTTCTGAGAAATCTCAATATATTTCTTAATCGAATACCGATTACTTTTTGCTTATTTTAACGGTTAGTTGTTTAAAATATTGAAATTTTGAAAAATACTTCATACTAAAGTAATTTAAATTGAATTTGAAGTGCTTTAGCTTAAGTAACGAGTAATTTTAAAAACGGTTACTTTTTAGCAATTTTGTTTTTAGATACATTTTTTTTCTAATAAATTGCTTTCTGCTATTTTTATGTTTAATCTTAATATATTTCTTAATCGAACACCGATTACTTTTAGCAGATTTTAATGGTTACTCGTTTAAAATATTAAAAATTTCGAACTAATCATTGCTTAGAAGTTAAGAGTGTTTTTTTGGGTAGTTTTTTGTGGTAAAATGATTTCTTTTAAATTTCTAGATGTTTAGCTAAGGTAACGACTACTTTTTAAAGTGGTTACTTTTTAACAATTTTAATTTAAAGTAAAAATTTTTATTAAAAATTAAATTTTTAAACAATTTAAAAAAAGTACAGCTAATAATCTAGTCAAAATAATGATTTCTTAGTGCAATTTTAAACGGTTACTCGTTTTCATTTTGAACATAACTGTTGTATTTTTTTGACAAACGTCCCCATTTTAAGACGTCCAAATAGCCCATGAAATGTTACAATAACATATTTTAGCAACATAAAATACATTTTTAATTGTCTTGTAAACAAGCAACAGCAAAAAAACTGTAACTGAATGTTTGTATTTTTACACCAATAAAAAAACGCAGTTTAAAAAAAATTACAAGTCATTTTTAAAATTATGACATAAAAAACATTTTTTTTTTTTTATTTGCAAAATTTTGCAAAATAAAAAAAAAAATTGTTAAAAAGTGATGTAAAAGGGGATTTTTTATTTATAAATATAAAAAAATTATAAATGTATTTTTGTTAAATTTTTGGCCTCAAGTAAAATATTTTATTGCTTAACGCACTTTAATAACGGTTTTGGCAAAAAAAAAATAAATAATTTATCTTTAAAAAAAAATCTCAATCTGCAGTAAAAAAAAACTAAAAAAAAATCAATTTGTGGAAAAATTTGTTTAACTAAACAAAAAAAAAATAACACACTTAAATTTTATTAAGCAACTTTTAAAATTGTTTAAACTAAACTTAAGCAATTTTTATGTTGTTGGCCATTTACTTGTAGTTGACCAACTTTTTTTTTTTTCAAGCAGACATTCACCACATGCATTATGGGAACTTAACTTTGAACTATGAAGTTTCCTTTTTGATTTTCATTAAGTTTTTCTCTCTCTCTCCCCCCTCTCTCTCTTGCCAGCCACCAAACAGTCAACAAGCAGTCTGTTACTAGATTTTAAAATTTTCGTTAAAACCACATTCCTCAAATTGGTGAAGAAAAAAAAAGAAAAAACAACCAACTTGCAACAAGTGTGTTATGTGTTTTGTTTAGTGTTGCAATGTTGAAAATTTAACTACAACTTTGTTTTTTTTTTTAATTTTTATTCAAAGGTGTGTTTTAAGTTAGTTTTTTTTGTTATCTTTAGTATATTTACTTTTTTAGTTATTATTTCTTTTTTTCCAATAAAAATTCTAGTAATTAAATGTAAATAAAACTATTTATTTATAAATATCCTTTATATTAGTGTTAGTGTTATAATAATTAATTTTTTTTATTTCAAACAATACTTTTAATTAATATACGCATTATAAATATAGGAAAACAGTTATATTTGCAATAATTAATATAGTTTTTTTTTTCTTTAAATTTTTTGTAATAATGACATTGTCTACAGCAATTTTTTAAATTGATAGTACGAGTTTTTTTTCCTATTTATCTTAAAAATATATTACAATTTAATTGTGACATTGTTAAATTGTTATGGAATGTAGTTTACATTACAATATGTAGTATGGAAATATATGTTAAGATATTAGATTAGATAAGAACTTATAAAAAGGTATATTTTGCTTCCTTTTAAATATACTTCTTTTGGGCTTATTCATAAGTAATCCATAAGGAGTATAAACCAAAAATGTTCGTAATATGTCCATACTGCTTCTCAAAATACTTGCTTCGAAATCTTCTTGCCACTTTTTCTGAAACTTCTGAAACTAGATAGAGAGATGTATAAATGGAAAGATAGAGAGATAGATAGATAGACAGATAGATAGGTAGATAGATAGATATATATAGATAGATAGATAGATAAATAGATAGATAGATAGGTAGATAGATAGATAGATAGATAGATAGATAGATAGATAGATAGATAGATAGATAGATAGATAGATAGATAG
>NC_060952.1:92550722-92552159 GCF_022045245.1 Lucilia cuprina | reverse complement strand
AGACTATAGACTAGACTATAGACTAGACTATAGACTAGACTATAGACTAGACTATAGACTAGACTATAGACTAGACTATAGACTAGACTATAGGCTAGACAATAGACTGGATTATAGACTAGACTGTAGACTAGACTATAGACCAGAAAGCCACAATTTGATTAACAGTTATCACGTGTTTGAACCTTTAGCTACTTTATTTACTTTTTTTATCCAATAATATTAAAAAATCAATAACTATATTTAATATTTCATTTCTTTATCATTTAAATTTGCATTTAATAAGCAATTAAAAACATTTTAACAAATAAAAATGTTAATAGGTCAAATTATCAATAAAAAAAAAAAAAACAAAAACGCCACAAACAAAAGACTTAATTCAAAAAAAATTTTTTTTCAAATATTTTTTATGTAATCTGACCGTTAAATTAATCAAAAAAGAAAAAGAAAAAAAAAACATGAAATAATTTCTAAACTATTTGACATACATTTCTTTTTAATTTTATTAAAATTTATGGGGTCAAAAAGAAACTATATATTAGAGCTTTAATTAAATTATTACATTCACATTTTTATAACTATTAATATATAATTTGTTTAAAACCTAAACAAAAAAACTTAATTTTTATTCAAATTATATTATTAACAAGTTTAAGGTTATGTCAGTTGTAAAACACCACCCACTTTAAAAAAATCACGCTCTTCTCTAGTATAGATTGAATGTCATTGTAATTGTTATGATTAACAGTCTTCATTATGATCTACTTCGTAATCATTTTGCTCATTATTGTCTATAAACATCGTAATCATTATATTCGAAATTATTGTTTATTAAATGCATGTGTTTAGAAATGGGTGTCATTCGTGTCATCATAAGAAAATATTTTGTAATTGGAAATATTAAATCTTATTAAATTGCACGACATTTTTATTTTTAATAGAAATTTATAAGGGTTTTATAAATAGAAATATAGAAAGGGCATTAAGTTTACACAATTTAAAAACTAAAAAAATGTAGAAAAATAATATTACAACGTTTAATAAATTGCATAATTTTTAAAGATAAGAAAGTGCTATTTTTAATGAAAATTATAAATGACGCTTTGCACTTGTTAAAGTTTGGTCAACTAAGGCTATAGTATTAACTATAGACTAATAAGGGAGAAATTTCCTTTTTCCTATCCCTTAGATCTGCGCCTGGACTATAGACATTAGTCTGGACTATAGACTATAGTCTGGGCTATAGAATATAGTCTGGACTATAGACTATAGTCTGGCCTATAGACTATAGTCTGGACTATAGACTATAGTCTGGACTATAGACTATAGTCTGGACTAAAGACTATAGTCTGGACTATAGACTATAGTCTGGACTATAGACTATAGTCTGGACTATAGACTATAGTCTGGACTATAGACTATAGTCTGGACTATAGA
>NC_060952.1:92541385-92550622 GCF_022045245.1 Lucilia cuprina | reverse complement strand
GTCTAGTCTATAGTCTAGTCTATAGTCTAGTCTATAGTCTAGTCTATAGTCTAGTCTATAGTCTAGTCTATAGTCTAGTGTATAGTCTAGTCTATAGTCTAGTCTAGTGTATAGTCTAGTGTATTGTCTAGTCTATAGTTTTGTGTATAGTCTACTGTATAGTCTAGTCTATAGTCTAGTCTATACTCTAGTATATAGTCTATTCAGTTGTCCAGTGTACGATCTAGCCTAATAGACTAGACTATTGCTAGTCTGAATTTTAGTCTATTGTGTAGTCCTTAGTCACGTTTATAGTCTAGTTTATTATACAGTCTATAGTCAAGTCTATATTATCTTTTATATATCATAAATTTCAATTAATTATTCCATACAAATATTCAACATGATCACATGATCTTGTTAAAACCTCTTAACAAAAACTATATTTAATTAAAAATTGATTACAATAATATTAATGTTTAATTAATTGTCATCATTTATTCTAAACAAATATTAAAAAAAAAAAACTTTTTCCTTGATAACATATAAAAATAAATTATTTGCAAATTAATTTTTATTTATAGTATAAATAATTAATTATGATTCATTCTTTAAGTAAAATGATTAAAGCATTAGTATAATTTGTATAATTTTTAATAAGTTTATCAACTTTTATTAAACAAATAAATTTGAATTTTTTTCTAAACCAATATCTTATCTTTAAGCATTAATTAAAATATTTAAAAAATATTTAGAACAGTTCAAATTTTCTCACGTAACAATGAAAATTGACTTCTAAACTTTAAAGTAAACACTTGTTTATGCCTCAAGTCCCCTTCTAAAAACTAAAATACACACACACACACACGCAAAACTGAAATCTTTTAGAAAATCACCTTTCAATTGACTTAAATTAATAGACTATAAACATTTTCAATAACTAATGGTGGTAACTACTTTAAGTAAGATTTTCATAAAAAAACAAACACATGAAAAAATATAGAAAAAATCGAAAATTCTATGTTTGGCAGAAAGAAAACCTTGGTTTGTCAGTTGGCCACCATGTATTCAGGCGACGACCAGGTTTGTTGTATCTTAACTGCTAAATTGTTTAAGGCAAAATTTATAATTCATACGAGTTTAAAATAATGATTGCGTTTTTCTTACATTTTGTCTGTATTTCTTAAGTTTAGCAAATTCATTGGGTTCTTTGGTTGTTCAGACTTACACATAATTGCATTTAAGTTAAAGAATTGTTAAAAAAAAAAAATAAAAATTTATAATCTATGGATTTATGGCGCTTATGTTCTAGTTTGTTAAAAAAAACAAAACTTGCCTCAAGTTAGTGTTCTTATAAGGCAGGTTATTTCTACATTTTTATATGACAATTTATTTAAGTTTTTGTTAGTAAATTGTTTACTTACGCAAAAAACTGTAAATTTTCTAAATTACTAATTTAAATTCGCAACAATTTTTGGAAGGAAGTATAAATGTAAATCACTTAAGAAACGTTTTAAGACTGTAGATTACTCTAATGTATGAACTAGATTTAAGCTGAACTATAAACTACACTATATGGACTATACACTACACTATAGACTAGACTATAGACTAGACTATAGACTAGACTATAGACTAGACTATAGACTAGACTATAGACTAGACTATAGACTAGACTATAGACTAGATTATAGACTAGACTATAGACTAGACTATAGACTAGACTATAGACTAGACTATAGACTAGACTATAGACTACACTATAGACTAGACTATAGACTAGACTAGACTATAGACTAGACTATAGACTAGACTAGACTATAGACTAGACTAGACTATAGACTAGACTAGACTAGACTAGACTATAGACTAGACTAGACTATAGACTATACTATAGACTATACTATAGACTATACTATAGACTAGACTATAGACTAGACTATAGACTAGACTATAGACTAGACTATAGACTAGACTATAGACTAGACTATAGACTAGACTATAGACTAAGCTATAGACTAGACTATAGACTAGACTATAGACTAGACTATAGACTAGACTATAGACTAGACTATAGACTAGGCTATAGACTAGGCTATAGACTAGACTATAGACTAGACTATAGACTAGACTATAGACTAGACTATAGACTAGACTATAAACTAGACTATAGACTAGACTATAGACTAGACTATAGACTAGACTATAGCCTAGACTATAGACTAGACTATAGACTAGACTATAGACTAGACTATAAACTAGACTATAGACTAGACTATAGACTAGACTATAGACTAGACTATAGACGAGACTATAGACTAGACTATAGACTAGACTATAGACTAGACTATAGACTAGACTATAGACTAGACTATAGACTAGACTATAGACTAGACTATAGACTAGACTATAGACTAGACTATAGACTAGACTATAGACTAGACTATAGGCTAGACAATAGACTGGATTATAGACTAGACTGTAGACTAGACTATAGACCAGAAAGCCACAATTTGATTAACAGTTATCACGTGTTTGAACCTTTAGCTACTTTATTTACTTTTTTTATCCAATAATATTAAAAAATCAATAACTATATTTAATATTTCATTTCTTTATCATTTAAATTTGCATTTAATAAGCAATTAAAAACATTTTAACAAATAAAAATGTTAATAGGTCAAATTATCAATAAAAAAAAAAAAAACAAAAACGCCACAAACAAAAGACTTAATTCAAAAAAAATTTTTTTTCAAATATTTTTTATGTAATCTGACCGTTAAATTAATCAAAAAGAAAAAGAAAAAAAAAACATGAAATAATTTCTAAACTATTTGACATACATTTCTTTTTAATTTTATTAAAATTTATGGGGTCAAAAAGAAACTATATATTAGAGCTTTAATTAAATTATTACATTCACATTTTTATAACTATTAATATATAATTTGTTTAAAACCTAAACAAAAAAACTTAATTTTTATTCAAATTATATTATTAACAAGTTTAAGGTTATGTCAGTTGTAAAACACCACCCACTTTAAAAAAATCACGCTCTTCTCTAGTATAGATTGAATGTCATTGTAATTGTTATGATTAACAGTCTTCATTATGATCTACTTCGTAATCATTTTGCTCATTATTGTCTATAAACATCGTAATCATTATATTCGAAATTATTGTTTATTAAATGCATGTGTTTAGAAATGGGTGTCATTCGTGTCATCATAAGAAAAATATTTTGTAATTGGAAATATTAAATCTTATTAAATTGCACGACATTTTTATTTTTAATAGAAATTTATAAGGGTTTTATAAATAGAAATATAGAAAGGGCATTAAGTTTACACAATTTAAAAACTAAAAAAATGTAGAAAAATAATATTACAACGTTTAATAAATTGCATAATTTTTAAAGATAAGAAAGTGCTATTTTTAATGAAAATTATAAATGACGCTTTGCACTTGTTAAAGTTTGGTCAACTAAGGCTATAGTATTAACTATAGACTAATAAGGGAGAAATTTCCTTTTTCCTATCCCTTAGATCTGCGCCTGGACTATAGACATTAGTCTGGACTATAGACTATAGTCTGGGCTATAGAATAGTCTGGACTATAGACTATAGTCTGGCCTATAGACTATAGTCTGGACTATAGACTATAGTCTGGACTATAGACTATAGTCTGGACTAAAGACTATAGTCTGGACTAAAGACTATAGTCTGGACTATAGACTATAGTCTGGACTATAGACTATAGTCTGGACTATAGACTATAGTCTGGACTATAGACTATAGTCTGGACTATAGACTATAGTCTGGACTATAGACTATAGTCTGGACTATAGACTATAGTCTGGACTATAGACTATAGTCTGGACTATAGACTATAGTCTGGACTATAGACTATAGTCTGGACTATAGACTATAGTCTGGACTATAGACTATAGTCTGGACTATAGACTATAGTCTGGACTATAGACTATAGTCTGGACTATAGACTATAGTCTGGACTATAGACTATAGTCTGGACTATAGACTATAGTCTGGACTATAGACTATAGTCTGGACTATAGACTATAGTCTGGACTATAGACTATAGTCTGGACTATAGACTATAGTCTGGACTATAGACTATAGTCTGGACTATAGACTATAGTCTGGACTATAGACTATAGTCTGGACTATAGACTATAGTCTGGACTATAGACTATAGTCTGGACTATAGACTATAGTCTGGACTATATAGACTATAGTCTAGATAGACTATAGTATAGTCTGGACTATAGACTATAGTCTGGACTATAGACTATAGTCTGGACTATAGACTATAGTCTGGACTATAGACTATAGTCTGGACTTTAGACTATAGTCTGGACTATAGACTATAGTCTGGTCTATAGACTATAGTCTGGACTATAGACTATAGTCTGGACTATAGACTATAGTCTGGACTATAGACTATAGTCTGGACTATAGACTATAGTCTGGACTATACACTATAGTCTGGACTATAGACTATAGTCTGGACTATAGACTATAGTCTGGTCTATAGACTATAGTCTGGTCTATAGACTATAGTCTGGACTATAGACTATAGTCTGGACTATAGACTATAGTCTGGACTATAGACTATAGTCTGGACTATAGACTATAGTCTGGACTATAGACTATAGTCTGGACTATAGACTATAGTCTGGACTATAGACTATATTCTGGACTATAGACTACGGTCAGGACTATAGACTATAGTTTGGACTATATACTATAGTCTGGACTATAGACTATTGTCTGGACTATAGACTATTGTCTGGACTATAGACTATAGTCTGGACTATAGACTATAGTCTGGACTATAGACTATAGTCTGGACTTTAGACTATAGTCTGCACTATAGACTATAGTCTGGTCTATAGACTATAGTCTGGACTATAGACTATAGTCTGGACTATAGACTATAGTCTGGACTATAGACTATAGTCTGGTCTATAGACTATAGTCTGGTCTATAGACTATAGTCTGGACTATAGACTATAGTCTGGTCTATAGACTATAGTCTGGTCTATATACTATAGTCTGGACTATAGACTATTGTCTGGACTATAGACTATTGTCTGGACTATAGACTATAGTCTGGACTATAGACTATATTCTGGACTATAGACTACGGTCAGGACTATAGACTATAGTTTGGACTATATATTATAGTCTGGACTACAGACTATAGTCTGGACTGTAGTCTAGACTATAGTCTGGACTATACCCTATGGTCTGGACTATGGACTATAGTCTGGACTATAGATTATAGTCTGCACTATAGACTGAAATGTGGACTCTAGACAATAGTCTGGACTATAGTCTCGACTATTGACTATAGTCCAGACTTTTGAAAAAAGAAAACTTTTGAAAGTTAAAACAAATTATATTTAAATTCTTTACAATTGTCATGACTAAGTTTTATTACACTGAATCGTAATGTTTATTGTAATTATCTTCTTAACAATTTAAGTTTTTTTTGTGTGGTTTTATTATAAAACGTTTACTTTTTTGTTATAAATTACATTTTTTTGTTAATATGTGTACTTAAGTATAAAATTACGTTTCATTAAAGACTTGTGTCAACAATTTTGAATTAAATAATAATAAAAGTGATTTTCTTTTGTCTGTCTGGCCTTAAGTATCTATGCGTGTTGTAATATTTAGTTGTCTGCTTTGGGAATTTGTTTTTGACAAAATATTGAAAGAAAAATTGCGATTTTATAATTGTGTAAAGTAACCACACCCTATAGAATTCTTTAAGTATAATATTAAATATTTAAATTGAAATCTTAAAAAAAATATTGAAAATATTCTAAATTGAAGTTTAATTAATTATTTAGATATTCTCAATAAAAATGATGGAAATTTGGAGGAAATGTTCGTACAATTTGTGTTTGTTATAGGGTTCTTTTAATTTTGTCTCCTAATAGTATTGGCCTAATAGAAATGGCCTATTTCGCAGTTTGGCTTGAGTGTTTTTTTTTCTTGTTTTGGTGAGATAAATTTAGAACACTTGTCATTAAAGTGTTAGTTTTTTTTTCAAAATAAACAAAAGATTAAATAAATAGAAAAAAATTATCAATTCAATTTCATAATAATAGTTTAAAATAAAAAACCTGAAATTAACTTTTTTTGATAAAAATTTCGCACTAACAACTATAATCTGCAAATATGTATAACAATGACAAACATAAATATCTTGAATATTTAAATATTTACAAATGGTGGGCGATCTATTTTTAAGAAAAAAAATACAGATGTTAAAATATTTATTTATAAATAAAAACAACAAATGTGCTTTTAATAATTAATGTTAATTTTGAAATAAAATAAAGTAGAGTAAAGCAACAATAGTTTCACACAATTTCACACAGTTTAAAGAAAAACAACACGATTTTTAATGGAAAATTTTCTTAAATTTTATTTCTTTTATTAATCAAAGTAAGCAATTTAATAAATTGATTGATAATACTACTTTTATTTAGGCATTTATTTACCATGTCTTGTAAGTAAGTAGACTATTTTTTTTAAATTGCCCTGTTCCCTGTCGCGAACAATGTCTCTCTCGCTCTCTCTTACTATGTTAATGAATATAAATGATCTTTTGTTTTTTGTGTTTTTTTTTTTTACTGTAGAATAAAACAATTTTTAATTATGTAAATAAATTTAAATGAACTTTCATTCCAAAGAACATGGGTTTTTATGTAAAAAATACAATTATATATTCACGTAGAGAGCAAACAAGATGTTTTTTTAATTGCTGCGTTTTTTTATAATTCTTTATTAATTTTTAAGGTCATAGAGTATAAACAATAAAACAAGTGAACTTTAAGCAATAAAATAAAAATAATTAAAAACAGAAAGTATAATTTAAAAGTAATGGAATTTAAGTAAACAGTGGTTTTGCGATGCTGCTATGCAAGGAATAGTAACAGTGATGCCAACTCATATGAAGATTGGCAGATAGATAGATAAATAGATAGATAGATAGATAGATAGATAGATAGATAGATAGATAGATAGATAGATAGATAGATAGATAGATAGATAGATAGATAGATAGATAGATAGATAGATAGATAGATAGATAGATAGATAGATAGATAGATAGATAGATAGATAGATAGATAGATAGATAGATAGATCGATAGATAGATAGATAGATAGATAGATAGATAGATAGATAGATAGATAGATAGATCTATAGATAGAAAGATTGAAAGTATTAAAAAAATCTATTTAAACCACGTGTTTAGGCTAATTTAATTAATCTTAATTATTTTCTCAAAAGTGTGATCTTAATCTTTATTATTTTATAACATTTTTTTATAAGAGAAATGGTTTGCAATAATTTAAATTTCTTGAGAAAATCATAAAATTCCCCCCAAGTTTGAAATAAAAAAAACTCAAACATTTTGTGTATTTATTTATAAAATAATTAGCATATAATTTAGCGATAAATTGTGTAAATGGGATTTTTATAAATAACTAATGTAAACAATAGGACTATTTTTATTTTTGGTCACATTTAAACATTAACGTGAAATAGCAATTAGTTTAGATAAATTGAATGACAGGTAAAAAAAGGGAAATTTAGTTAAAATTATTTGCTTTAACTAAATATGGAGGCATTTAAATAGTTCTATAATATAAATAGTAACAACGTCATAAATTTTTATGAACTGTGATTTAAAATATGACGTATTTTGAAAATTTCTTTAATTAAAAGAAAACAAACGGGTATTTTCTTTTTGTTTATTTATATTTATAATATTAGACATTAAATCATTATTCTTTTTTTAAAAAACAGACATTTTGATAAGATATTTTATTTGAAAAAAAAAGTTTATCATAAAATCTGTAATTTTTTTTATTGTGTTGAACTTCACAGGTAATTATCACTATATTTAGTACTTAAGCTGCTACCAAAACGTGTATTTTAGATAACGCCTGTTTATTTTGTTTCTATTTGTATTTTTTCTATTTATTTTGTAATTTAAATGTCTAACAAAAAGTCTTTAGTTCTAAACAAAAACGTCAAAATCAAATCACATTTAATGCTCAATTTGTTATTAATGATTTTGACAGATTATTTTAACATGACATATTGATTTATGTTTTTTGTTTTTTTTTTTGTGTTTTCAATTGGATTATGGCATAATAAAATGTTAAGATTATAAGAAGTTTTAAGTATAAACTTCCTAAAGTTGTAAAAATTTGGTTTTTTAATCAATTGGAAAACAAGTTAATTGATTTATTAATTAATTATTGTTTAGATTTTTATATTAGGCGGTTAATAATACATAGAAAGAAAATTCCTTTGATAATAAAAAGAAAAAACTAATCTTTACGAAGTACAATATAAAAAAATCCAAAATTAACGTTTTCTTTGAGAATTATAGGAAATAATTAATAAATTTCATTTAGAGAAGTGAGCTAATTCTCTAATTTATTATAAATTTCCTTAAAATTTAAAATCCTTTATACAAAACACTGTACTAATCCACACCTGTAAGCTCCTTGACAGTTTAAAATATTAAACCAATGATGCAAACATTTCATGTTAGCAAAATCGTTAAAATAAATTGTAAACAACATTAAAATTTAAATCACCATTATTAACTCTAATTGTCCAGATCAATGACTTATTTCGTTATATTTTCTTATTCTGTTCCTGTTTGGCAGTAATAAACTACAAATTCTATTAAAAAAATCAATACAATAAACAATTTTATGTTGTATTGTCTATATAATGTCATAAATATTATTATTATTATCTACTTGCAAAAATAGTACGTGAAAATCTTACCCAATTATTGTATAACAACAATAATGTTTGTTTGTTATTATTGTTGTTGTCAATATTTTATTTTATGCATATTATTTTACTTTTTGTTCTTTATTTAGTATAACAAGGAAGAATCTTTATTTAAATACAAAAATAATTATCTTTCAGTATTTATATTGTCATATCAATATCAATAGATTGTCAAGTATATGCAATGTTCAGTATGCAAGTGCGATTGTAAAGAAAAAAAGTAAAAACCTTCATAGAATTAAAGTCATAAATTAACATTGTATTGCTATTGAAATAGAAAATATTTAAAATATTAATATTTTACATTTTGGATCTGTATATCTATCTGTCTATCTATCTATCTATCTATCTATCTATCTATCTATCTATCTATCTATCTATCTATCTATCTATCTATCTATC
>NC_060952.1:92538636-92541285 GCF_022045245.1 Lucilia cuprina | reverse complement strand
GATAGATAGATAGATAGATAGATAGATAGATAGATAGATAGATAGATAGATAGACAGATTGATAGATAGATAGATAGATAGATAGATAGATAGATAGATAGATAGATAAATAGATAAATAGATAAATAGATAAATAGATAAATAGATAGATAGATAGATATACAGATAGATATACAGATATATAGATAGATAGATAGATAGATAGATAGATAGATAGATTGATAGATAGATAGATATATAGATAGATAGATAGATAGATAGATAGATAGATAGATAGATAGATAGATAGATAGATAGATAGATAGATAGATAGATAGATAGACAGACAGACAGACAGACAGACAGACAGACAGACAGACAGACAGACAGACAGACAGACAGACAGACAGACAGACAGATAGATAGATAGATAGATAGATAGATAGCTGTATAGATACATACATACATACATACATACATACATACATACATACATACATACATAAATATATAAGTAAACACACAATATATAGATAGACTTGTTTCTCTAAAGAAAAAGTTGTCAAGAGGTCAGATTTTTTCTAAAGACAAAACTTTATTTTATTAATTATTATTACGGAATATTATTAAAGAAAAACGTCTCGGGATTCCAATAATATTTTTATTGGATTCAGCAAATGTTCTATAGAAACAGTGTATAGAAGTCTAATAATGTTTTGATTCAAAAAACTTTATTTTAACCCCTTTTTTTTTGAAGACAAAATTCTTGAAATTACAAAAAAAATCTAAAACTTTTCTAGTTTTATAAAATTTGTTACAAATACTAAAATTATAAATTTTTAAACTTAAATATTTATTTTTTATTAAGCAGAAAAAAACTTACACTTTTTATTTTAATTTTAAAAACTTAATTGATAATAAAGGAACTTTCAAATCACAAAATTGTTAACGATTTTTTATAGGTGGTTTTGAAATTGCAGATGTATTTTGAAGAAACGTTTTTTGTTTTATTGTTATATTAACAAGATTTTATTTTAAAATATTTTTAAAATAAAATTTTTGTACAATTTTTAATAATATTTTTGTCAGTCAAATACTTTTTATTTATTTTTCTTGCATTTATGACTTTTTCACTTTTTAATTCACTTTTATAAATGTTTTCTTCATTACATTCAAAATTTACTTTTTTTTATTATTCAAAATAAAATATTTTTAAAATTCTTTTTCACTCAATGAATTTTTGGTATTTAATCTAGATATTTTTCATTTCATTCATTATATAGCTTGATTTTCGTTACTTTTTTTTATTATTGCATTTATTATTTTTTCGATATTTTTATGGAATATTTTTTTGGTCTTTTTAGCTGATAAATTTTTTATGGTTTTAATACCTTTTTTTTTGTTGGTCTTTCAACTTTGTTTCATTAATCAACAAAAATTTGTAAATTAAATAAATCAATTTTGTTTGTTAATAAACAACTTTACTAATTGTTTACAATTAACACTTCAGTTTTTTCGTTTAGTTTAATGTAGAAATTGTTTCCCACAATTTTTCACACATTACAAAAGAACAAAAAAAAAATCACGTAAATTTTAAAAGGAAGTTTCTTAAGAAATAATAAAAATTAATTCGTTTTTGAATTCTAAAATTTCCGTTAAAATGTTCTGCATTGAGACATGACTGTTAACTGTCTGTTTTTTTCATTTCTCCAAATAAATATTCAAACCATTTTTTCAAACGATTTGTTGTTTTTGCTCTTTAATGTTAATATTTGTTGTTTTTGCTGTTGTCGTACTTAGTATTATCTCCTCAACTAACTAACGAATGAGAGTAATAAGAATATGTGAGTGTAAATGTAGAGTTAGTATATGAATATTAAACGACAATTGTAGTAAACGACGATGACGACGAAGGCGACGAAAAGTCAAATTATTTAATATCAACAAAACACAAACAAACACACATCCAAACACAAATCCTACTAAAGGTGTTCTTTTGATTAGTAGGCATTTAGCGACACATGCATGGCTGCTTAATAAAAGGCATAATGAGTAAGAATGAGAAGGAATGAATTCAGAACTTTGTCAAAACATTAGCAAAACAATTCTACAAAAAAAAAAAAAAAAAAAAATAAAAATAAAACATCTTTTCTAAATAAGAAATTATCTTAAAATTAATAGAAATAAAAATTATTAAAAAGTGTCTAATAAAACCATTAAATCACGAGAGTTGTTGAGAATTATTAAGGGTGTTAGAAAAATACCATAATAAAATAAAATAAAATTAGAAAACACAAGTGTGTCAAACCAGCCAATAACGATAAGATAAACGTATTATTAAAAAAAAAAAAAAACTTGACAAATTGTACTCTGATTTATTAATTTAATAACATGGTTTGGTAAACCCAAACTAAGCAATCAATAATTATTATACGTGAAATGAATGATTCGAGAAAAAGAGCTTGAATCAAAGATCACGTATTGCAAAATAAGATATATAGAACTGTAGTAGGCAAATAAGTAGATAGATAGATGGATAGATAGATAGATAGATGGATACATACATAGATAGATAGATAGATAGATAGATAGATAGATAAATAGATAGATAGATAGATAGATAGATAGATAGATAGATAGATAGATAGATAGATAGATAGATAGATAGAT
>NC_060952.1:92536422-92538536 GCF_022045245.1 Lucilia cuprina | reverse complement strand
CTAGCTATCTATCTATCTATCTATCTATCTATCTATCTATTTATCTATCAAATGGTTCATATTAAATACAATTGAATTTTTAAGTGTTTACTATACTATTTTCTTAAAGTTCAAAACAAATCCCTGATATTGACCATGTTTTCACTATCTTAACACAATTTCTGATATGACAATTAAAAATAGAATAAAAATTTAATAGAACACACCTTTCAGTTTGTCTATAAGAACATTTGGCCTTCTTTACTTTTTCTAAGATAATTTATTAAGATAATAAATATAATTATATTCAATTGGAAATAATGTGTTTTAAGTTAAGAAATGACTTAACATAAATGGTTTAACATTATTTTCTAATACCTATATCACACAAATCATTCTCAAAACATATAAATGTAATTTTAAACAAAAATGTTAGTTGGTGTAAAGTTTGTTTACATATGAAAACAGAGTTACCATACATATGACAACTTGTTTAAACACTAAACACAGTAACAGCGAAAGCGTTGAAACTTGTTAGAAAGAATAAAATAGATTTTAATCATAATAAAGTTAAATATCTATATTTTTAAGAAAGTTTTAAACAAAAACTATAAACAAATTATTTTTTTTAAATATTATCTCTTTACAGTTTTGTTAAAAATCTACCAGCAGCTTTAATTTGTTGAAATATTATTTTGCAATTGAATCTAAAGGATTATTATGTGTGTTTTTATAAAGATTACAACATTTTATTGTAAAATAGAAAATAAACAATAATAAAAGTAAACAAATAAACTTAAAACAAAACTCCAGTACAAATATTAAAAGAAACGCAAAATAAAATGGCTACAATAAATGTAACAGCCGGAGCAACTGCAGCACCGGAAGAAACCCTGTCCAAAGATGAAGTAGATTTTGTTAAAGTCTCTCACAATAATAACAACAATCATAATCTTAATAACAATATAAATAATTTAACACACAACATCATCAACAACAACAAAGTGCCAAAAACAACAACCAACAATCAACAACAACAAAACAATAACAGTCAAAAACCAAAGGAACGTTTAACAATATTTGGTTTTAGCAAAAAATCCAAATCATTAGATGAACAAAAATTAGCAAAAAAAGACAATCATAAAAACCAAGAAAAGTCAGATAGTGCTACCACAGATTCAGGATTTCCCTGTCAACCCACACCTGTACCCATAGGCACACCACCCAGACACAATAAATTTGTTAAAAGCTCTTCCATATCACGTCTTCTGGGCAATACCTATAATGCCAAAAAATTCGATAAAGAAGAGAAGAAAGTGTCAACCGGAAAATTCAATACCTATGGCGGTAGACGTCGTTCTAGCGGTCCCTATTTGGAACGTTTCAAACGTTATGCCAAAGATGATGCTGATGTAGCATCACCTCCAGTTGTGCTAATCGAAAAAACAATGACCAATTCGGATACATTGGATAGTGAAATGTTGGCTTTGGAACATTTTCATGAATCACGTCACGATGATTTGGGTTCTAAGGCTATGCGCACCATATCCAGAGGTTTGGGTAAACTGTGGTGGAAACGTACGCATAGTGTGGATATTAGTTCACCGGATCCAGAATTTAAGGTGTCATATTTGGGCAATGTTTTGACGGGATGGGCAAAAGGTAAGGATGAATTTAAATAACACATGTTATTGTTGAAAAATATTAAACATTTGTATAAAATAGTTAATATTAATATAATTTTTCATTATTATTTTTCCGCTCAGGCGAAGGTTGTGTGGAAAAGCAGTTAAATACGCTGTGGCGCAATTATACGCAAAATAATAAACCCGACGTAATAATGCGCCTAAAAGTATGTGCCTCTGGTTTGAAAGCAACAACCAGACAACACGGACTAACAGAATATTGGGCCAATCGTATCACACATTGCTGTGCACCAAAGAACTATCCACGTGTCTTCTGTTGGATTTATCGTCATGAGGGCCGTAAGCTAAAGCACGAACTGAGATGTCATGCTGTTTTGTGTAGTAAAGAGAAACAAGTACAAGAAATCTGTGATACTTTAAAGGTGAGTAAAAGAGATTTTCTTATGGCATATATTGTTTCTCTTAAAAATAGAAATATAATTTTAATTT
>NC_060952.1:92511422-92528922 GCF_022045245.1 Lucilia cuprina | reverse complement strand
AGAACTGAACTAGAACTGAACTAGAACTGAACTAGAACTGAACTAGAACTGAACTAGAACTGAACTAGAACTGAACTAGAACTGAACTAGAACTGAACTAGAACTGAACTAGAACTGAACTAGAACTGAACTAGAACTGAACTAGAACTGAACTAGAACTGAACTAGAACTGAACTAGAAATGAACTAGAACTAAACTAAAATTACACAAATTATAAACTAGAACTTAAATAGTTATTATTTGTTGTCTTATTGGTAGTTAATATTTCGAATTTATACTTACATAGTTTACATTGGAATTATCTGGAGTGGTCATTTGGCAAACAACAAATTTAACTTGACTCAATTGATCTTTGGTTTGTTGAAGAACACACGACTGCTGGCGATTGCCAAAGCACTCGCGAGGTCCGTGTTGACAAAAGAATTGGGCGCCATTGTTTTTGGACTAAAAAGTAAAGAAATAAAGAATGAAATTTAAACATAATTTAGGACTCCAAATCATCAAAGAGAAGCCTAAAAAACTTACATAAGATTTTCCAAATGGCACCAAAGATATGTCGATGTAATCCTTTAAAGCATCATAGTTGGGACCTAATTGACGACCGATAAAACGTACACTGTCTGGACACAAAGACTCGTATAGAACTAAAACTTTTAACTGTAAAAAAATGCAATAAAATTATAAATTCTAAAGTAAATAAATCACTTTATTACTTACCTTTTCCACTGGGGTTTGGCCATTACAAATGACAAAAGCAAACACAACTAAAATTAGGGGCAACAAAGAAATTGATGGTTTAAACATTTTTTCTTTCCAATTAACAATTTATTTTTATTTTTAACAAAAAAGAAAAAAAAAACAAGCCGTTCTTTGTTGTTTAACCCAGTAAAGTTGTATTCAGAATAAATTTAAAAATAAAATTTTAAATTAACAATTAAAACTTTTGTTGTGTTTGTGGTTGTTTTAGTTCTTCTTCCTCAATTTTTCCGTGTTAAAGAGTCAATTAAACTTTAAATATTGAATTGATTTCTTGAAATTTATTTCAATTTTACTTTGTTATTGGAGGCGTATAGTTGTTGTAATTTGTAGTTGTTGTTAAGGTTTATGCACGATTTAAATTTCAGTTAACGTTCGTGCTTTAGTTTAATCCGCACATTTAAACACTCTATGTATTAAATTGACAGAATTATCACAACTGAACTGTTAACACTCACTATAACTCGATATGGTCAGATTAAAACAAATTAAAAAAAACAAACTTTTTTTTAATATTTTTGAGACCGTTGAATGGTTTCTTATGTTATTGTTGTTGTCGTGACTTTTGAGAACTGCTGCAGTACTAGTAGACAAACTTTAGTAGTCGTAGTTACGATTTTGAGATTGTTACCTTCATTAAATGTGAAATCAATTCGGTACGCATACGAGTACAAGATTTATGAATATGTTACAATATGAAACTGAAACAGGGTCTTACAAAAGGTTATGTATTTTTAATAAGCTAAAATTTCATAAATAATAGAAATTATTTGAAATTTTTCAACTGAGCAAGAACGGGGTCAAAAGAGTTTAATTTAAGTTCAGTTTAAGTTTAGTTTTAGTTCAGTTATAGTTCAATTGAGTTCTAGTTCAGTTCTAATTCAGTTCTAGTTCAGTTCTAGTTCAGTTTAAGCTCAGTTCTAGTTCAGTTCTAGTTCAGTTCTAGTTCAGTTCTAATTCAGTTCTAGTTCAGTTCTAGTTCAGTTCTAGTTCAGTTCTAGTTCAGTTCTAGTTCAGTTCCAGTTCAGTTCCAGTTCAGTTCTAGTTCAGTTCTAGTTCAGTTCTAGTTCAGTTCTAGTTCAGTTCTAGTTCAGTTCTAGTTCAGTTCTAGTTCAGTTCTAGTTCAGTTCTAGTTCATTTCTAGTTCAGTTCTTGTTCAGTTCTAGTTCAGTTCTAGTTCAGTTCTAGTTCAGTTCTAGTTCAGTTCTAGTTCGGGTCTATCTATCTATCTATCTATCTATCTATCTATCTATCTATCTATCTATCTATCTATCTATCTATCTATCGATCTATCCATCTATATATCTATCTATCTATCTATCTATCTATCTATCTATCTATCTATCTATCTATCTATCTATATATATATATCTATCTATCTATCTATCTATCTATCTATCTATCTATCTATCTATCTATCTATCTATCTATCTATCTATCTATCTATCTATCTATCTATCTATCTATCTATCTATCTATCTATCTATCTATCTATCTATCTATCTATCCATCCATTAATCCATCCATCTATCTATCTGTCTATCTATTACACACACATCTTTTCACTTCACCTTTTTAAAATACTAGTTACATACTTAGGTATGCATGTATAAAAGTATGTTTGTTTTTAACATTGAAGAGAGCATTAACACTCATACTTATGCAAAATTATATTAATTACCTTCCCGATATGTAAATTTCCTAAAGAAAGAAAGAGAAACACAATTACACATCAATAATCACAATTTTGTCAAGTATGTTTTTTTTAAAGTTTGTAAGAGCTTAACTTGGCTCTAAGCCGGTTTATCAGTTGTTGACTTTTCATTTCATTATGCTCAGTTTTCTCTGTATTTATCTGGTATTTGTTTATGTTTCGAAATATCTAACCGTATATTGTTTATATTAACGTCATTTCTTGTTTTGATCAATTGCAATGTTTACTGTTGGAAAGAGAAACGAAGTGGTTAAGAGACACAGTGTTGAAGGGAAATTTTGTTATAAAAATTATGGTCTTATTAAATGATACTAATCTGCTACATATTTGGATGTGTTTCGCCAAACTTTGATGCAAAACGAAAATGCCGTTGTATTTCTAGTCAATGTTTTATTCATATTTTAAATTTTTGTTGTTAAATAAGTTTTATTGAATTTAGATAATGAAATAAACGAGTTCGTGAGCTAATAATTTTGTTATAATATAAACAAATATACTATTTTAATTGGCAGTGTTTAGAAAATACATAAAATGTAATATGAATTTTTATTTTTATGATTTCAAAACGAACAGACCGATTCCAAGGAAACTTTTCCGGATCAAAAAATCATTAATTAAAGAAGTTTGTAGAAGAGGAACAGCTAACGGCAACAGAAAGTTATAAAGATGTAATTTTACAAATTTACTTCCAACTTTAGTATATTATACTGACATTATATGTACTTTAAAAAAAACTCATTGAAAATTCAAGGATCAAAGTTCTAACCTAAAATTTCTTCTATTTCTTTGCTGAAATTTGCCAATTATGACGAGTTAGAAAAGTCGATTTACTGGCTTTCATTAAAATAAAATTACTGGACATTAGGCAGTTTTAATTGTGATATCTATCCTAATATTTTACCACAAAAACTACAAAGTGTTTTTTTTTTTTAAATCTATTTTACAAAATATCTTTATACACGCCAACTTTTTCGATTTTAATTAAATAGAAAACTAAAATAAATTATAATTTTATATAATTAATGCTTATTTTGTTAGCAAACTAATTGAACCTTTAAATCAGATTGAAATAGCACGTAATGTAAAATTTATATTATCACAAAATTTATTTATGAAATTTAAAAACAATCTCCTACTGAATGAAATATTTTCCAAAAATATTTTCATATTAAATAAATAGAAAAGATTAGTAAACTATTACTTACCTTTAGATCACAAAGAAAATTGAATTTTAAAATCAAATTTTCTGAAAAGATAAGAAATATAAAAAAATCTGAATATTTGAATAAATATTAAAGTAATTTGCAAAATTTCGATATAATTTATGTTTTTTTATTTATTTATTTATTTATTTATTTATTTATTTATTTAAAAAACAAGTTATAAAATTTAATAATAATTTTCAATTTCAAAATGTGCATAAAATGTCTAATAACAGACAAAATACAAATTGTCAGTAATGCTTTTTCTGACAATGTTGCAATATAAAAAATATAAGTTCATACGATTGTTAGACATTTTCTGAACATTTTATTGACAACGTTGTAAGATCTGACAACCGTGTATCACGGCTTTTAAGCTTTTTGCTATCTCTTTGTAATCTATGGGGTGACGATTGACTTCCTCATGTTAAAATAGCTAGTAGGGTTCTATAGTTGAAACGAAAAGTCGACTTTTCAACTTTTTGCATTTTATGAAAAGTCGACATTTCGATTTTTCGACTTTTTGCATTTAGTTAAGTCGATTTTTCGACTTTTTTATTTAATTAAAAGTCTGTTTTTCGACTTTTCGATTTTTTTTATAAATAGTTGGCTTTTCGACTTTTTCCGACTTTTCGACTTTTGACTTTTTTCGACTATTTTCGACTTTCCGACTTTTTCCGACTTTTTGCGACTTTTTTCGACTATTTTCGACTTTTTCCGAACAGAGTTAAAAATTTATAAAGTTGCCATTTAACATTATATTATTATTTATTATTATTAATAAAAAAATTTTATTTATATTTTTTCTATTT
This sequence comes from Lucilia cuprina, assembly GCF_022045245.1. Taxonomy (NCBI): domain Eukaryota; kingdom Metazoa; phylum Arthropoda; class Insecta; order Diptera; family Calliphoridae; genus Lucilia; species Lucilia cuprina. The sequence goes on along the minus strand of NC_060952.1, from coordinate 92,524,438 downwards.
GTTGCAATTTTTTTGAGTTTTTTCGACCTCATCCTATTTGCGACTTTTCGACTTTTTTCGACTTTTTCGACTTTTTCCGAATTTTTCGACTTTTTCCGACTTTTCGACTCTTTTCGACTTTTATTTACAAAGTTGACTTTTCGACTTTTTTCATAGACGATAGTCGAGTTATCTTTTTTGGAACACAATAGTCGACTTTGACTTATTTCGACAAAAAGTCGATTGTTCGATTATTCGAAAGTCGATTTGTAGAACCCTAATAGCTAGTCACCTTAACGCTCGGTGGCTGGGGCTTAACCTAAATGGTAGGTTATTTAAGAATCTATGGCCGATATTATATCTCATATAATAGATTTTCATTGGGAAATATTACTGTTCATAGATTTTCAATGTTTTATCAATTGGACAATCGATTTAAGTTTCTCACATTGTAATAGAATTTTGATGGAAATATGAGTGATTACAGATCTTATAATCTTCTCTATTGGAGATTACTTTAAACAAGATCCCATTTTTAAAACAAACTTTCCTAAAATCCTCTTATTTATTCAAAATAATGTAAAAATTCTCTAAAGTATTTATTATTCAAATTCATAGAATAAACGTGCAAACACTATTGTGATTGAAACAATTTAATAATTATACAACCCTGCTGCAAAATCACAATAACAAATGTCAAAGAAACACAAAAAAAAAAGAAAAACAAAAACAGCTGTTGCAATAAAAAATATTATTGTTATCAAGAAAGCGAAAAAAGGGCGTCGGAATTAAACTTAAAAAAAAAACAAAATTATTTTAAATAAATTTATAAGAAAATAAATAATTTCTTTAACAATAAAAACAACAACATGAAGAAGAAGGTAATGTCGATAAAATAAAACAAATTAAAGAGAATTGTTTAGTTTAAAACAAAATTTCTTTTCTAAAGGTATTACTTATGGGCAAAAGTGGTTCGGGTAAGACCAGTATGCGTTCCATTATATTTGCCAATTATATAGCAAGAGATACTACACGTTTGGGTGCCACCAGTAAGTTTGTTAGTTATTTTACTTATATGAAAATATAAAACAAATTTGTGGTTGTTTATTTTTTTTTATAACAGTCGATGTGGAGCATTCTCATGTTAGGTTTTTGGGTAATTTGGTTTTGAATCTGTGGGATTGTGGCGGACAGGAAGGTTTTATGCAACAATATTTTGCCTCACAACGTGATAATATCTTTCGTAATGTAGAGGTTTTGATTTATGTATTTGATGTGGAAAGTCGTGAATTGGAAAGGGATGTCCACTATTATCAATCGTGTTTGGAAGCCTTGTTGCAGGTAAGTTTGCAAATTTTTAATATTTAATAAGAAAAATGTGTAAATGCTGGCATTTTTAGTGTAAAATAGTGTCATTTCATTTGGAGGACATTTTATTAGCAGAAATATACCATTTCTTTTGTTTTTCGGGATTTTCCCAAAAAAACAAATTAAAAAAATTTTATTCAAAATGTTTTATTTTGTTTTTTCAACTTTTAGAATTCTCCCGATGCCAAAATCTTTTGTTTAATCCACAAAATGGATTTAGTGGCAGAAGAGCAAAGAGAAACTTTATTCAAAGATCGAGAAGATGATTTAATACGTTTAAGTCGTCCTGGTAATGTAACTTGCTTTAGAACCAGCATATGGGATGAGACCCTATACAGGTCAGTTAAAAAAACAAAAGTTTTTCAAATTTAAATTAAAATTTTCAAACTTTCTCCTTTTAGAGCCTGGTCAAGCATAGTAACTATGCTTATACCCAATGTGGCCGCTTTAGAAAACTCTCTTACACATTTTGCCAATGTCATAGAGGCGGATGAAGTACTACTCTTCGAAAAGGCCACCTTTTTGGTTATTTCTCATTGTCAGAGTAAAAAGAATCGTGATTCTCATCGTTTTGAAAAGGTTTCCAATATAATAAAACAATTTAAATTAAGTTGTTCGAAATTGGGTGGTAAATTCCTGTCCATAGAAGTACGCAACAGTGCCTTTGCTGCTTTCATTGATACATTTACTAGCAACACGTATGTGATGGTTGTTATGTCGGATCCCACTATACCCTCGGAGGCCACATTGGTTAATATACGTAATGCTCGTAAATATTTTGAGGAATTAGAAAATCCCAATAGTAATGCTGTTAATCATCATCAATATCATTGAATGGTGAATGGTGTGGTAGGGCCACAAGTGGTGATTTTGATTAGTTGAATCATGATAAAGCTTTTTTCCTTTTTTTTACAAATTTTTATGCATACGCGATTGAGAATGTAATGTGCAAATTTGTTTTTTTGTTAAATGTGTTTTTCTTAGGCCTAAGGTTCTTCTCCTTCTTTCCATAATAAGCATAAAATATTATAAATATACAAATAAAAATTATTAATTTTTCTAACAAACAGCATGGAATTTTCTTAATTTTAAATACAAGTGATCACAGATTTTCACTATTTTCTCAATTGGAGCGTTATTTAAGGATCTACAGCTGATTTAAGTTTTCTATATAAAATATCGATTTTCGGTGAGAAATATGAGTGATCACAGATTTTCACTATTTTCTCAATTGGAGCGTTATTTAAGGATCTACAGCCAATTTAAGTTTTCTATATAAAAAATCAATTTTTGGTGGGAAATATGAGTGATTACAGATTTTCACTATTTTCTCGATTAGAGCGTTATTTAAGGATTTACAGCCGATTTAAGTTTTTTATATAAAAAATCGATTTTTGGTCGGAAATATGAGTGATCACAGATTTTCACTATTTTCTCAATTGGAGCGTTATTTAAGGATATACAGCCAATTTAAGTTTTCTATATACAAAATCGATTTTTGGTGTGAAATATGAGTGATCACAGATTTTTACTATTTTCTCAATTGGAGCGTTATTTAAGGATTTACAGCCAATTTAAGTTTTCTATACAAAAAATCGATTTTTGGTGGGAGATAAGAGTGATCACAGATTTTTCTCTATTAGAGCGGTATTTTCTCGATTAGAGCGTTATTTAAGGATCTATAGCCAATTTAAGTTTTCTATACAAAAAATTGATTTTTGGTGGCAAATATGAGTGATCACAGATTTTCACTATTTTCTCGATTAGAGCGTTATTTAAGGATCTACAGCCAATTTAAGTTTTCTATATAACATATCGATTTTTGGTGGGAAATATGAGTGCTCACAGATTTTCACTATTTTCTCGATTAGAGCGTTATTTAAGGATCTACAGCCAATTTAAGTTTTCTATACAAAAAATTGATTTTTGATGGGAAATATGAGTGATCACAGATTTTCACTATTTTCTCAATTGGAGCGAAATTTAAGGATCTACAGCCATTTTAAGTTTTCTATATAAAAAATCGATTTTTGGAGGGAAATATGAGTGATCACAGATTTTCACTATTTTCTCAATTGGAGCGTTATTTAAGGATCTACAGCCGTTTTAAGTTTTCCATATAAAATATCGATTTCTGGTGGGAAATATGAGTGATCACAGATTTTCACTATTTTCTCAATCGGAGCGTTATTTAAGGATTTACAGCCGATTTAAGTTTTCTATATAAAAAATCGATTTTTGGAGGGAAATATGAGTGATCACAGATTTTCACTATTTTCTCAATTGGAGCGTTATTTAAGGATCTACAGCCGATTTAAGTTTTTCATATAAAAAATCGTTTTTTGGTGGGAAATATGAGTGATCACAGATTTTCACTATTTTCTCGGTTAGAGCGTTATTTAAGGATTTACAGCCGATTTAAGTTTTCCACATAAAAAATCGATTTTTGGTGGGAAATATGAGTGATCACAGATTTTCGCTATTTTCTCAATTGGAGCGTTATTTAAGGATTTACAGCCGATTTAAGTTTTGTATATAAAAAATCGATTTTTGGTAGGAAATATGAGTGATCACAGATTTTCACTATTTTCTCAATTGGAGCGTTATTTAAGGATCTACAGCCGATTTAAGTTTTCTATATAAAAAATCGATTTTTGGTGGGAAATATGTGTGATCACAGATTTTCATTAAATCTTAATTGGAGCGTTATTTAGGGATCTACAGCCAATTTAAGTTTTCTATATAAAAAATCGATTTTTGGTAGAAAATATGAGTGATCACAGATTTTCGCTATTTTATCAATTGGAGCGTTATTAAAGGATCTACAGCCGATTTAAGTTTTCTACATAAAAAATCGATTTTTGGTGGGAAATATGAGTGATCACAGATTTTCATTAAATCTTAATTGGAGCGTTATTTAGGGATCTACAGCCAATTTAAGTTTTCTATATAAAAAATCGATTTTTGGTAGAAAATATGAGTGATCACAGATTTTCACTATTTTCTCAATTGGAGCTTTATTTAGGGATCTACAGCCGATTTAAGTTTTCTATATAAAATATCGATTTTTGGTGGGATCACAGATTTTCACTATTTTCTCAATTGGAGCGTTATTTAAGGATCTACAGCCGATTTAAGTTTTCTACATAAAAAATCGATTTTTGGTGGGAAATATGAGTGATCACAGATTTTCGCTATTTTCTCAATTGGAGCGTTATTTAAGGATTTTCAGCCGATTTAAGTTTTGTATATAAAAAATCGATTTTTGGTAGGAAATATGAGTGATCACAGATTTTCACTATTTTCTCAATTGGAGCGTTATTTAAGGATCTACAGCCGATTTAAGTTTTCTATATAAAAAAGTGATTTTTGGTGGGAAATATGAGTGATCACAGATTTTCACTAAATCTTAATTGGAGCGTTATTTAGGGATCTACAGCCAATTTAAGTTTTCTATATAAAAAATCGATTTTTGGTAGAAAATATGAGTGATTACAGATTTTCGCTATTTTATCAATTGGAGCGTTATTTAAGGATCTACAGCCGATTTAAGTTTTCTACATAAAAAATCGATTTTTGGTGGGAAATATGAGTGATCACAGATTTTCACTATTTTCTCAATTGGAGTGTTATTTAAGGATTTACAGCCGATTTAAGTTTTTTATATAAAAAATCGATTTTTGGTAGGAAATATGAGTGATCACAGATTTTCACTATTTTCTCAATTGCAGCTTTATTTAGGGATCTACAGCCGATTTAAGTTTTCTATATAAAATATCGATTTTTGGTGGGAAATATGAGTGATCACAGATTTTCACTATTTTCTCAATTGGAGCGTTATTTAAGGATCTACAGCCGATTTAAGTTTTCTATATAAAAAAGGGATTTTTGGTGGAAAATATGAGTGATCACAGATTTTCACTATTTTCTCAATTGGAGCGTTATTTAAGGATTTACAGCCGATTTAAGTTTTGTATATAAAAAATCGATTTTTGGTAGGAAATATGAGTGATCACAGATTTTCACTATTTTCTCAATTGGAGCGTTATTTAAGGATCTACAGCCGATTTAAGTTTTCTACATAAAAAATCGATTTTTGGTGGGAAATATGAGTGATCACAGATTTTCACTAAATCTTAATTGGAGCTTTATTTAGGGATCTACAGCCGATTTAAGTTTTCTATATAAAAAATCGATTTTTGGTAGGAAATATGAGTGATCACAGATTTTCACTATTTTCTCAATTGGAGCGTTATTTAAGGATCTACAGCCGATTTAAGTTTTCTACATAAAAAATCGATTTTTGGTGGGAAATATGAGTGATCACAGATTTTCACTAAATCTTAATTGCAGCTTTATTTAGGGATCTACAGCCGATTTAAGTTTTCTATATAAAATATCGATTTTTGGTGGGAAATATGAGTGATCACAGATTTTCACTATTTTCTCAATTGGAGCATTATTTAAGGATCTACAGCCGATTTAAGTTTTCTATATAAAAAAGGGATTTTTGGTGGAAAATATGAGTGATCACAGATTTTCACTATTTTCTCAATTGGAGCTTTATTTAATGATCTACAGCCGATTTAAGTTTTCTATATAAAATATCGATTTTTGGTGGGAAATATGAGTGATCACAGATTTTCACTATTTTCTCAATTGGAGCGCTATTTAAGGATCTACAGCCGATTTAAATTTTTTATATAAAAAATGGATTTTTGGTGGGAAATATGAGTGATCACAGATTTTCACTATTTTCTCAATTGGAGCGTTATTTAAGGATCTACAGCCGATTTAAGTTTTTTATATAAAAAAGGGATTTTTGGTGGAAAATATGAGTGATCACAGATTTTCACTATTTTCTCAATTGGAGCGTTATTTAATGATCTACAGCCAATTTAAGTTTTCTATACAAAAAATCGATTTTCGGTGGGAAATATGGGTGATCACAGATTTTCATTATTTTCTCGATTAGAGCGTTATTTAAGGATCTACAGCCAATTTAAGTTTTCTATATAAAAAAAATCGTTTTTTGGTGGGAAATATGACTGATCACAGATTTTCACTATTTTCTCAATTGGAGCGTTATTTAAGGATCTACAGCCAATTTAGGTTTTCTATATAAAAATCGATTTTTGGTGGCAAATATGTGTGATCACAGATTTTCACTATTTTCTCGATTAGAGCGTTATTTAAGGATCTACAGCCAATTTAAGTTTTCTATACAAAAAATCGATTTTCGGTGGGAAATATGGGTGATCACAGATTTTCATTATTTTCTCGATTAGAGCGTTATTTAAGGATCTACAGCCAATTTAAGTTTTCTATATAAAAAATCGATTTTTGGTGGCAAATATGAGTGATCACAGATTTTCACTATTTTCTCGATTAGAGCGTTATTTAAGGATTTAGAGCCAATTTAAGTTTTCTATATAAAATATCGATTTTTGGTGCAAAATATGAGTGATCACAGATTTTGACTCTTTTCTCAATTGGAGCGTTATTTAAGGATCTACAGCCGATTTAAGTTTTCTATATAAAAAATTGATTTTTGGTGGGAAATATGAGTGATCACAGATTTTCACTATTTTCTCAATTGGAGCGTTATTTAGGGATCTACAGCCAATTTAAGTTTTTTATATAAAAAATCGATTTTTGGTGGGAAATATGAGTGATCACATATTTTCACTATTTTCTCAATTGGAGCGTTATTTAAGGATTTACAGCGGATTTAAGTTGTCTATATAAAATATCGATTTTTGGTGCAAAATATGAGTGATCACATATTTTCACTATTTTCTCAATTGGAGCGTTATTTAAGGATTTACAGCTAATTTAAGTTTTCTATATAAAATATCGATTTTCGGTGCAAAATATGAGTGATCACAGATTTTCACTATTTTCTCAATTGGAGCGTTATTTAAGGATCTACAGCCAATTTAAGTTTTTTATATAAAATATCGAATTTTGGTGGGAAATATGAGTGATCATAGATTTTCACTATTTTCTCAATTGGAGCATTATTTAAGGATCTACAGCCGATTTAAGTTTTCTATATAAAAAATTGATTTTTGGTGGGAAATATGAGTGATCACAGATTTTCACTATTTTCTCAATTGGAGCGTTATTTAGGGATCTACAGCCAATTTAAGTTTTTTATATAAAAAATCGATTTTTGGTGGGAAATATGAGTGATCACAGATTTTCACTATTTTTTCAATTGGAGCGTTATTTAAGGACTTACAGCCGATTTCAGTTTTCTATATAAAATATCGATTTTTGGTGGGAAATATGTATGATCACAGATTTTCATTATTTTCTCAATTGAAGCGTTATTTAAGGATCTACAGCCAATTTAAGTTTTCTATATAAAAGATCGATTGTTGGTGAGCGTTATTTAAGGATCTACAGACGATTTTAGTTTTTAATATAGAAATTTTTGATTAATTTGAAAATAGAACAACTGTCTTTTTATTTTAACACATAAATTATAACATTTATTAAAATTTTTTAATAACATTTAAATACATATTTAGATAGCAAAAATTTGTTTTAATACAACTATATTTTTTATATAAAAAGTTTATATTTATTTATTACACAAAAAATAACAATAAAAAATAAGTAAAACATATTGAAAAAAAATCTAAATTTTACAATTAATTCCCTAGAATATTATTACAATAGTTTGTAAACATTAATTTATCAAAATATATTTTTAATTAATGCAATTACTTTAGGTGATTAAATTGGTTCTTTTTTATTTCGTTTGTATTTTTATAAATATTTTGTTCTAGTTATCACAGTTTTGAAATGTACATTTAGACGGCAAATATAAGTGTTTTTTATAAATTGTATAAGAAAGAAGAGTTAAGATTGAATAAGATGGTATTAGCAAAGATTTGAGGAAAGCTATAGATTAGTCTATAGTCTTGACTATAGATCAGTCTATAGTCTTGACTATAGATCAGTCTTTAGTCTTGACTATAGATCAGTCTATAGTTTTGCCTTTAGATCAGTCTATTGTCTTGACTATAGATCAATCTATAGTTTTGACTTTAGATCAGTCTATAATATTGACTATAGATCAGTCTATAGTATTGACTATAGATCACTTTATAGTATTGACAATAGATCAGTCTATAGTATTGACTGTAGATCAGTCTATAGTCTTGCCTATAGATCAGTCTATAGCCTTGACTATAGATCAGTCTATAGTCTTGACTTTAGATCAGTCTATAGTATTGGCTATAGATCAGTCTATAGTATTGACTATAGATCACTTTATAGTCTTGACTATAGATTAGTCTTTAGTCTTGACTATAGATCAGTCTATAGTCTTGACAATAGATCAGTCTATAGTATTGACTGTAGATCAGTCTATAGTCTTGCCTATAGATCAGTCTATAGTCTTGACTATAGATCAGTCTATAGTCTTGACTGTAGATCAGTCTATAGTCTTGACTATAGATCAGTCTATAGTCTTGACTATAGATCAGTCTATAGTCTTGACTTTAGATCAGTCTATAGTATTGGCTATAGATCAGTCTATAGTATTGACTATAGATCACTTTATAGTCTTGACTATAGATTAGTCTTTAGTCTTGACTATAGATCAGTCTATAGTCTTGACTATAGATCAGTCTATAGTCTTGACTATAGATCAGTCTATAGTCTTGACTATAGATCAGTCTATAGTCTTGACTGTAGATCAGTCTATAGTCTTGACTGTAGATCAGTCTATAGATCAGTCTATAGTCTTGACTATAGATCAGTCTATAGTCTTGACTATAGATCAGTCTATAGTCTTGACTATAGATCAGTCTATAGTCTTGACTATAGATCAGCCTATAGTCTTGACTATAGATCAGCCTATAGTCTTGACTATAGATCAGTCTATAGTCTTGACTATAGATCAGTCTATAGTCTTGACTATAGATCAGTCTATAGTCTTGACTATAGATCAGTCTATAATCTTGACTATAGATCAGTCTATAGTCTTGACTATTGATCAGTCTATAGTCTTGACTATATATCTGTATATAGTATATAGTCAAGATTTATAGATCAGTCCATAGTATTGACTATAGATCAGTCCATAACCTTAAAACAAACTTTCAATTGAATCCTTTCGAAACTCATACCACTCTCTCCCTATTCCTATCCATCTCGAATGATTCTTTAAAAGCAATAGGCATTAATCCTTAGTACTTTGCTAGCGCCCTTTAGGATAAAGTTTTTTACAACAGACTTCCCTTTTATCATACATGGGAATTTTTCATTAAGCATTAAAATTTCATTACCATTTATAAAAAAAATTGTAATGAAAAATATTTTAAGTACCATTTAATGAAAATTATATTTTTTTCATTATAACTTTTTTTGATAATGGTAATGAATTTGATAATGAATTTTCAAAAACAAATTTAATTAGTATTTATAATTGTCGAAAAATATATTAAGGAAAATTTTTCGAAGATTCGAGGTTTGAAAGCTTTTAAAACCAGTTTCCGTAGCCCAAATTGGCTGAAATTTTGCAGTCATAAGTACATCTGATGACAATACAATAATATGTTCGAATATTCAAAATTAAGTTCGAAATTTCGAAGATATTTTCGAAATTTTTTTATGTTTTTAAATTAATCTCTGTGTCATAAAAACCTAAAAAAAAATTTCGAAAATTCGAACTCGTGTTCGAAAAATTTTTAAAGCTGTTAAAACTAGTTTTTCTAATCCGAATGTGCTGAAATTTGCCATACATGATTTCACCTAATGACAATACATCGGATATTCGAAATTAATTTTGAAATTAGAACTAATGTTCGAACATTTTTAAAATCCATTGAATAATGGTAATGAAAATTTATTTTTAAAAAATTACTAATGAAATCGTTTCATTAAAAACCATTACCATTAGACAAAATAATGCTAATGAAAAAAAATAATTATAATTTTTTTCAATTTAATGCTAATGAAATCGTCAATTAATTAATCGATATAATTAACTACTCCCATGTATGCCTTTTATAAACCCCCGTAATGTTGCCTTCTTTTTAATTCTCCTCCTTTCAAGAATAAAATCTTCTAACTTCCGAAGTTAACTTATCAACAGTATCCTCATCGACGGGTATAAAACGTTTGGCACCACGACTAAAATAGTAAATATCTCCCGTATAAATATCAAACCATAAAGCATGAATATGCAAGTCATGAGATTCCAGACGGGCCTTCAAAAAACCATATGAGGCAATATTCGACATTTGTTCTAAAGTATTAATTTGAGAGAGTTTATCCTCGATGGCAAATTTATTTTCAGGATCAATATATGCCACAAAACGTCTTAGTGGTGTTTCGGAAGAAAACAGTAAAGGATCACTCATGCCTTTTTCCACCCATTCTTCGAATTTTTCCAAACTAGTAGAGGCATGAGTACACAACCAAGCCCTTAAGGGTGACAAACGGCGATTACGCTAAAAGTTAAAGAATTAAAACAAATTAATAAACTATAGAATATGTCAATATTTATATAGAAAACTTACCTTGGAGGCAAATTCTGGATCTCTTAATTGATATAATAAATTCATGGCTTTACAATCACTATGACCACAAACTATAATATGACGTATATCATTGACTACACAACCCAATTCTAAGGCAGCAGGTTCGCAACTATAATGTTCGTCTTGAAAATGTTGGGCATGTGGTATTAAATTACCAGCATTACGTACTGGTTTTATAAGACAAATATTATTTAAATTGGGTTGGTCAGGGTGAAGGAATTGTAAGAGAATAAGAAGAAAAAAATATGAAAAATATTAAAGTTTGAAATTTCTTATGAAACGCAAGTTGTATTCTTCTTTAAACCCACCCACAAACATATCGCCAACATGTGTATCAGTGTAACGGGTCGGTATCATACGACTGTCCATACAAGTGAAAAATACGGCCTTGGGCTGTAATATATAAATTATATCAAAATTAATGGGACGAGAGATAAAATAATATGTTGATTAGAGTAAAATTATAATCATAAGGTTTCCATGTCAAGAAAACCCCATAAAAATGATAAGGATTCTCTTTTTAAAATAAATAATATATAAATTTGTAGATGAAGTGATGATAATGTTTGTGGGTGGAAGGGGGTTTGTTATAAAGCCATACATATGATTAAGCAAATTATGAATTGGTTACTAAGAGGTTAAAGATAGTGAACGTAATTAAATGAGAAATGTCCAAATGTTTGTGTAATAGATAATTTGATAAATTTATGGAGAATAAATACATCAAAAGTGCTGTAGAGTTATGAAATTGGTGAGAATAGTTATAACATGTAAGTTTTTCTGTTTATAGTATTTATTAAAAACCTATTTAGTAATTGACTGTAGGGTGCCCTCTTAATTGCTAATGTAATCACAACCACCAAAAACATCAATAATATTCAAAGTGCAGTGGAACTCAAAAAGAACTGAACTAAAACTGAACAAGAACTGAACTAGAATTTAACTATAACTGAACTAGAACAGAACTAGAACAGAACAGAACCAGAACTGAACTAGAACTGAACTAGACTGAACTAGAACTGAACTAGAACTGTACTAGAACTGAACTAGAACTGATCTAGAACTGAACTAGAACTGAACTAGAACTGAACTAGAACTGAACTAGAACTGAACTAGAACTGAACTAGAACTGAACTAGAACTGAACTAGAACTGAACTAGAACTGAACTAGAACTGAACTAGAACTGAACTAGAACTGAACTAGAACTGAACTAGAACTGAACTAGAACTGAACTAGAACTGAACTAGAACTGAACTAGAACTGAACCAGAACTGAACTAGAACAGAACCAGAACTGAACTAGAACTGAACTTGAACTGAACTTGAACTGAACTAGAACTGAACTAGAACTGAACTAGAACTGAAGTAGCACTTAACTAGAATTGAACTAGAACTGAAATAGAACTGAACTAGAAAAGAACTAGAACTAAAACAAACATTTGAAGAGGTAAATAATCACCTAAAACCCATAGCACATAGGCTCTTATAATAACTTTTGTAGATGTTTTTAAAATTAAACAATGACCTTGATAGAATGTAATTTTGGCGCCAAATACTACTCTTAACAGTATAATTTTCTTAAGTTTTTCAAACATTAAATGAAAAATTCAAAAAATATTCAAGGCTAAACTAAAACTAAGGAAAGTTTCGCAAACAAAACATTTTCAAAACATTTTCTAAATTAAAAAACAAGCGAGTTTATAAAAAACTTAAGAGAACAAATATTTATATAAAAATAAAATTGAAATTGTTTATGGAACTTGCGATAGGTAGGTCATTAGCTCGAACTGCTGCTGCCTTAGAAAAAGTCACTAATAAACAAACTAATAAAAATAGAATAGATATTAAAAATATCAATTTATTGTATTGTTGTTATTATTTTCTTTTTGCTCAATAGTTGTATTAAATATTTTGAACAAATATCGCACGAGATGTCGCGTTTTGCATATGTAGAATATGTCTACAATTTCATCAGAAAAAATAGTTTTCCAAAATAAATTTAACGGACTAATAGATATTAGATTGATTATTCGATCCAGTAGTAAACAGCAATGATTTATTTGACAATTTTTCTAATTTGTATCTATTTTGGCTGAGGAAAGTTTTGCA
>NC_060952.1:92498922-92506422 GCF_022045245.1 Lucilia cuprina | reverse complement strand
AATAAAAAATATATAAATTACAATTAAAAACTAAATGTACTTGTTGTTTATTAATATAATAATAAAAAAAAATTATTAATTTATATATGAAAAATATATAATAATCATAATAACAAAAAAATGGTTAGCAAAAATGATGATAACTGTTGTGACATCAATGTGGTCAAGGAACGCCCAGTTTTTATACCGCCACGTAAACGTCAAACGAATAAAAAAACAAATGGAACACAAAATTATGTAGATCATATTGCTAATGTACAGGTAAGAATCGATTAGTTGAAAGAAAATTGGCAAAAACATTTTGTTTCAATTTTTATATAATTTAAGAAAAATGAAATTTGTGTTTTTATAAAATGTTGATATTTGACGCCAATTTATGTTTAGATTTGAATGTTTGTTGGGTTTAAATTAAATGATTGGAAAACAATGTCAAAGTTTAAATTAACATAAAATTTCCAAATATAGTTCGATTTGTCATGATTTTTGCTGTATTTATTATTTTACACTTCTTTATCGAAGTAAACTTGCAAAAAGTAGACCTGGTTCACACTGGGAAACTTGTGTTGAGAAACTTTTGATTTTGTGTGTGAGAGAAAGAGATGGTTGATATTTCTTTCTCTCACACACAAAAATAAAAAGTTTTTTCAAAAAAAGTTTCCAGGTGTAAACTAGGTCTTAAGCAAATTATTGGAATTTAGATTTCTTTGGCACAGTGCTCTAGTCCCTATTATGCCAATCACTGTAGTAGTCAAAGAAGGTTTGATTTATAATCTGGAATAACTAACAGACTATTGATCTACCAGAGCTCGTAGTTTTTTTTAAAAAGCTAAATCAATACTGATCGCAATGTTATTTCTTGTTATCATGCGATCATAGCTGAACATCTGATCTTTGCACATCTACAAAATCATAATTCCAGAAATAATTTTTGAGACTTCCGATATCCCGGAATCAATGTCAAAATCTTACAAAAGTTGTTTGAAATTGGAAGGCCTCTCATAGTTCCACAAATAATTTTTGAACAGTAAAGACTATGTATTCCAAATGCCTTTAAATTAGATTTAAATGTGATCTTATCAAGAGACTTCCAATATCCCTGAATCAATCTCAAAGTCTTAGAAAAGTTGTTTGAAATTGGCTGACCTATCAATACAAATCATGGTACTGATCTTCTTATGATCGAAATCTTAGTTTATAATAATATAAATCTAATCCAATCCGAAAATAGTTGGTTCCATTGTTCTTAATCTTGATTTAGACCAGAATATTCGGTAACTTTACTACAGAAGTTTTAACTTTATTTTATTTATTCAATTCTCTTTTTAATTTCCCTCTTCTTTTCCAGAATCGCCAAAAACTCTCACCATCCAATAATGTCCTGGAAGAGGATCTTCTAAATACGAAACTTTTGCTGAAAAACAAACAACCACTGCCTCAAATACCACTGAAGAATCCCGATGACAAATCGATTCGGTCACCCAAATCAGCACAATCGGTAGACAATATCTATGTGGACGATAATGAGCTCAACAATTTCGAATCCGTATCGCAAGGTACCAAATCCACTAATCGTCATGAATCTTCAACTGTAACACCCTCTAGCTATTCGGAAAGTAGTCTAGATGTTAAACTGAGCAAATCACACGATTGTCTTAGTAATCGTTCGGGTTCTAAGAAACGTGTTAACATACGCACCGATTTGGCACAATTGCGTAGTGCACGCAATTCACCAGATCAAACGAACTATGAGGATTTAGAGTCGGGTGAGACGAGCGTTTTAAATACATACGATCAGTCTTTGGAACGTTATCACACTAAGAAATCAACGGATAATGGTAATTATTTAACCATGACAGGCACCATAAAGCGTGGCAAGAAAAAGGGTCAAAGTTTTGATTTACAATTGAATATCAGTCGTGATGAATTGGAAAAAATCAATGCGGTGGCTATTAAAATGGAGGCGAAAGAGAATAAAAAGTGTTGCAAGTGTTCTTTGAGTACCGGTTTACATATACTACTATGGTCTCTAATATGTCTACCATTTGTTACCGTTATAACGAGTATTTATTCCTTTTATATCGGCACCATTACCTGGTATAATGTTTTCAATTATATGCATGAGGAAAAATCAATTTTAATAAGACTTCTAATGTCGCCTTTACTGGTGGCAGCCTATCCCATATATATCATATGCTGTAGTCTGGGATTGGGTATTTATGCAGGTTTTGTGCAAATAAGTTTAAAATTCTCTACCTGGTGTAATGAAATAGCCGATATGGAGAAAGGTTTTTATGGTTGGCTTTGCTCATTTTTACATTTATCCGATTGCAGTCCCTACGAAGTGGTAATATTGACTGATATTAGAGAGGAACTAACACAACCGGCGCCACGTTTGGAAATACAAACTTCCAATGAGGAGTTAACTCTCTAAGGCAAGCAACCAAATGTATATAGTTAACCGTCATAAAACAAGAGTAATCTTCGAAAAAAGGGTGATAAATGTGATTTAGTTTGTTTTTAATTTAAAATTTAATACTTCCGATTCAGGCAACAGACATATAAAAAGTTAAAACTTGTATAAATGGCGGTTTCTTTTTGATATATATAGATATATAGAAGATAAAGAAGAATAGAAGAAGAAAAGAAAACAAAAATCAATGTGTGATATAACCAGAAATTTGAAAAATTTATTATTAAAATATCCCGAAAATAAGAAAAAATTGTTAAGAAAAAAATTTCCCTTAAGAATCAAAGATAAAGCATTTCACAAAGGATTAAAGCCGTGATACACGATTGTCAGATCTTACAACGTTGTCAGTAAAAGTTTCAGAAAATGTCTAAAGCCGCAGGTCCACACTACGCGTCTTCGCGTCAAAGCATTATGTGCTTTTCATACCTACTTAGCGTTTTACGCTACAAGTTACATGCTACGCTTTTTAAGCGTAAAAGTTTTGTTTCATTTTTAAAAACTTCGCGTTTTTCTACAACTTTTATTTTTATTTTTTCATCATAAAACTCAATTTATTTTATTCAAATTGATAAACAGGCATTAAATAAAGAAAATAAACGTCAAAATCAGCTGACCATGTTCGTGCGCCGCTTGTGACGCTTAGTAGAAGGTAGATCTAACTTTCGTCATATAAATACATTGATTCTTCTTTTTTGACACACGCATAGAATGCGAGAAAGCGTAGAATGCGTGGTGTGGACTAGGGTTTTATAGTTGAAACGAAAAGTCGACTTTTCGACTTTTTTCATTTAACTAAAAGTCGTCCTTTAGACTTTTCGAAAAATACTTATTATAAATAGTCGACTTTTTCGACTTATCGATTTTTTGACTATTTTCGACTTTTTTCCAATTATTTTTGGACTTTTTTCCAGTTTTTCCGACTATTTTAGAGTTTTTGACTTTTTTTTGACACTTTTTTAAAATTTTTGACTTGTTTCTACAATTTTCGACTTTTTCGACTCTGTCCGACTTTTTTCGACTTTATTCGACTTTTTTCGACTTATCGACCTTTTTTGACTTATCGACTTTTATTAACAAAGTCGACTTTTCGACTTTTTTCACAGACGATAGTCGAGTTATCGACTTTTTTGGAACAAAATAGTCGACTTCGACTTTTTTCGACAAAAAGTCGATTGTTCGATTATTCGAAAGTTGATTTATAGAACCCTAGTGTGGACCTCCAGCTTAATAATCTTCTGAACTTACAATTTTTCTTTTGCAATGTTGTCAGAATTAGCATTACCGAAAATATTACAAGACAAAATTTTGTAAGTTGACAGTCTTAATACATTTTCTACAAATTTTACTGCCAACATTGTAAGATCTAACAACCTTGTATACATAGCATTATTATTAATAAATTCCTTAAATAGTAAAACAATAAAAAAAGTAGAAAACACTAAAAGAAAAAAACCAACAAATATTTATATTTTTAAAATCCAATAATATATATAAACAAGTTTTATTCTAAATTATCTATATATCATTTGAAAGCTTAGCTAATGAATTTTTCCATTAAGAAAAACACTATAAAAATACAATTTGTATATAAAGAATCTAAGTTTTTATTTAGAAATAACTCGGTTTTTTAAATTAAGTTAAATTTTTAAGTATTATATATGTAGTTTATATAAGTTTTACAAAACGGTTTTTAAGAGAAACTCGTAAGTTATTAAGACTAGTAACAAAGTACTTTATTACTAGAGGTGGACGGACTGCGTTAAAGGGACTTGATAAACACATGAACTTTACACATAAGAATCTTTACATATTTTCAATTTTGAAATAATCAGGACTTTACAGGAACACTTTTCACGATCCCTCAAACATATACTTGAAATTTGGACCTATCAAGTAGTTCCGTAGTTCCTAAGTTTATCGATTACGAACAAACATTGCTTTTTTATTTACAAAAAAAGAAGACAGATATGCATCGTATAAAAATGATAACACAGATCAACAAGTTTTTCATCCAAGAGTACAAAATACACACTTCTAAAGAATTAAGCTGGGCTTAATCTAAATCTGATCTACGAATTTCTTTAACACATCAAGTTTTCGAGATATCGTGTTCCTATGTTGACAACAAAAATTTAATTAAAATAAAAAATCTATTTATACACAATTGTCACATCTTACAAAGTAGACACAAAAAATGTTTAACAATCATGTTAACTTTGAATTTTTTCTGCAATTTAGCAAGACAAGATTATAAGTTGACACGATTTTCTAAACATTTTTCTGACAACTTTGTAAGATCTAACAACCGTATACCTACAAGTAGCTTTACAGACGTTAAACCCTTATATCAAAGTTGACATATTGAACTTTCAGACGATCTAACAAACATTATAAATAAAGTTATATTGGTGCATTTTTACAGTCTCAAAAAAGTTGGCCGTAAGATAGTTAGCAGCTCGTTTTACAAATATTCGTCACAATTATTCGTCATTCATCTCTCTCAATCCTCTCATTCATCATTCAATCCGCAATTACCACGTTCACACGGTGCAATTATTCGTCATTCACGCTCTAATTCATTATTCAATCCCCAATTATGTACTGAATGACATGATTCCCATTACAAAATTTCAGCTGCGAATTATTCAATTTGAATTACGTACGATTTACGAATGAATAAGTGTCAGCTCTAATCTTTATCGGGTATTTATCGTAAAGTTTCAGAATAACAATCAGCTGACATGTGACGCTTATAAACTGTAAAGTAGATTTATGTCAAGCATTCCTTGCGTCAAGACTTTCTACGCTTTTGTACTTGTAACTTGCAGCATACAAATACAATGATTCTACTTTTTTGAGAGACGCGTAGAATGAGAGAAAGTGTAAAACGCGTGGTGTGGGAGTCAAGCTTAATAAAAGTAAAAAGTTGATCTTTATGCACTGCACGAGTCAAGGTATACTATGATATACTGAAGTTTTAAAGTCGACAAATTGAAGTTTTAGAACAACAATCAGCTGACATGTTCTTGTGTCGCTTGTGAGTCTTATAAAAATATAAAGTAGATTTACTTTAAGCACTCTATGCGTCAAGACATTCTACACTTCTGTACTTGTAACTCGCATCATAGAAATACATTGATTCTACGCCATCTTTAAGCTGATCTTGAAAAAGCACTGATTCTACTTTCTCAGCGACCGCGTAGAATCTGAAGATGCTAAAGAAACAAGAGATATTTCTCGCTCGCGCTTGATTTTCTTCTCTAGAAATCAAAACTGCAAGATTTGCATCGGGTTTGTAAAAACGTATTCAAACAGAAAGACTTAATGTCTATCAGATACACTGGTCGACAACAACTAAGGAATAATCTTAAAACATTTAAAGAAGTCAAGCTAATGTGGTCTTCTTTCAATGAGAAACGGACTAGGCAACTTTTAACACGATATAGACAGGATAAATCCTGATTTTTGACAGTTATAACTTAACACTGTCTGTTAGTTAGACATTCTAATCGGCTTAAGCTTCACCCAGTCTGCTGTTATCGCTGCCTTTACTTTGTGATCAGATTGTGGATGTTATAAGGTTTTGACTTTTGTCTTCTTCCTTTCATTTAATTTAATTCATTCTATATATGAAATTGTGCATTGTATTAATGAAAATTTATAATTTTATAAAAGAAAGAAAAATAAAAGAGCTTTCTCTTAGTATTCCTATACAACAGTCTAGGGGATCGTCCATCAATATTATAGCAAAGGTAGTAAGGGATAATACAACCGGATCCAAAAAATAATTTACGGGTTTCTATTAAAGCCATAAAATGTACTATATTAATATATATTTATATAATAAGTTAAATGGGATACAGTAAAAACTTTTAACAAGTTAAGGATTTTCAGCGAAAATTTCTATCTTTCTAAAACTGAAAATTAAAAAACTTAAATTTTTAATAATTATTTAAATTTTTTTGTTATAAAAGTGTTTCGAAAATCTCTTTTAAAATTTTACTGTATAACAAAACTCATTGAAATAAATTTTCCTAATTAAACAAAGACCAAATTAAGTTCCATTTAAGAATCTCAGTCATTACGAAAAAACCAAAAACAATTAACAAATTAAACGAACAAATTAAGCATTTAATTAAAAATTTTAAGAAAAATTACTAAATTAAAGTAATGCATTTATTTAAAATAAACAAAATTTTGTAGTTTATATATTTAAATTAAAAAAAAATTTAGAATTTTATTTCTAAATGATGTAAATTTTTTTTATATATTCTAAGTTATAAATCCAAGAAAAAGTATTATAAAAAAACAAACACTGAAAGAAATTATTGCCTAAAGAAAATATGTAAATTTCTATATATCAATGTCAAAAAAAACAAATAATTATGAAAATGCCAAAAAGGAAAATATATATAAACCACTTTTTTAAAACTAATCGAAAAATTAAAAAATTTGTTTTATTTGTGTAAAATTACAAGGTAGGGTGTTAAGCAGAGTCTCGCAGACTCTCAGCTTACAGTGTAGGTAACTTTTAAATTTCC
The DNA here is from genome assembly GCF_022045245.1 of Lucilia cuprina. NCBI lineage: Eukaryota > Metazoa > Arthropoda > Insecta > Diptera > Calliphoridae > Lucilia > Lucilia cuprina. The sequence goes on along the minus strand of NC_060952.1, from coordinate 92,499,411 downwards.
CTGATATTGTTGTTTTTATACCCTACAATTTAGCTATTTCCGTCCGTCTGTCCGTCCATGTAAACAAACTACATGCCGCCTCATTTGACCCTAGCCCCTATAAGAAGCCCTAAATTTTTAAATAAATATCCACAGCATTATTAAACAATAAATGACTTAAGTATACCTGAGGCAAATTACAATTCAACCTAAATGCTTTTTTATGAAAACTAAATAACATTACATTCGTATAAAGGTGTAGGGGATTATATGGTCGGCCTCGCCCGACTATAACTTCTTACTAGTTTATAATATAATTCAAATTTTAACCTTTTATTCTATATATCTATCTATCTATCTATCTATCTATCTATCTATCTATCTATCTATCTATCTATCTATCTATCTATCTATCTATCTATCTATCTATCTATCTATCTATCTATCTATCTATCTATCTATCTATCTATCTATCTATCTATCTATCTATCTATCTATCTATCTATCTAT